>NC_134102.1:93647765-93950265 GCF_000715075.1 Nicotiana tabacum
TTCTCTCATTCTCTTTTTCTATACTTTGGCTCTTGGCCGGCTGAAAGCCAAAGCCACTAGAATTCGATTTTTTCAACTTTTCTTGGTGTGAGCACTGTCTGGGGTTCGTTTGAAGCCTTTGGGAACTCTAACGCACTAAGATTCTGGGTTCTATTGCTCTTTGCTGACGTTCAGAGTATTGTGGAGTTTGTTCTTTCTTGTTTGTCTATTTGTCAAGTGATAACTGGTAAGTTCCTTAGCTTTTGCAATTTTATTCTCCCGTGTTCATGATTTGCATATTCATACCTCTGAAATTTCATGACCTAATGTGTTTCTAGACCATCTCTACGTGCAACCTTGTTGGCATTGAACTCGTTTTGTGATTTGAACTTCTTTAGCATTTGATTTTACCTAAAACTGCCAGTTCTGAGATATGTTTATGCTTAACTTGAATAATTTGGACTCTCTTAAGTTTCTTTAGCCTAATGTGTTGGTACCTGAATGTTTACATTTGCTGCTTGGCATGAGTTTGCTTCCCTGCAGGGTTCTTGTAATGACTGACTCGTATCTATAATGTGTCCTAATCTATGTTAAGACCTTCACTCTAGCTATGACCTGCTCCCATGCTATTTTGTTTCTCATTATGTCTTCGGTTTTCCTAATCCTATATCCCCTAGTGATTAGTTGGGACCTTTAGAGTAGCCATATTAATGTGTGTTTCCTTATAATGTTTGATGTTGCTTTGTCTTAGTGATATAAGTTGGCATGTCAGCTTTCTGGTGTTGTGGTGAATATTTAACATAATTTGGACCCCTAGGCTTTAAATCCTTTAAGTTAGTGCTCTACTTTAGACTCGTTTGGCATTATGCACCTTTGTATGTTAATCTTGTAGTCTCAGAAAACCTGATTCCCCTGCTTCTTACAAAATGTTTTCTGCCCAATATGTTAAGTCTTTGAACTTGTGATATCAACCTGTCCTTTGAGTTTTTGTTGATTATCTTTGCTTGTATGTTTTTTGTTTAATCACCCCTGCTATGTCTGCTTCTAAAATATAAGTGCACATTTTCAAATTCTATCATTTGATCACTATTCTCTCAGTCTCATTTGTCACCTACACTATTCTGAATCTATCACTCTTGGCCGGCTGAAAGCTGATTAGGTCCAAACCTACACCACTATTGAGTAGCGAAGATGGTCGATGCAGTTTTACCCAACAAGGTCGGTATCGATTTCCACAGGGAGTTAATTGATTTGGAATTAGGTTTATATCTAAGTCTAGATGCGTGTGTTGTTCCTAATTGCACTTCCAAACATGATGGTGTTGATTCAACTTCTATTTCTATTTCTATTGTATGCTAAGATTAAAGCTAAGTACAATATTTTTGATGTTGGTTTTCAAGTGAGGACTAGGGTAGTGACTTTCGTCTAGTGGACATCTAACGGGTGGTAAGAATCTAGGGCAAGCTTGATTAATTTGGGATCGTAATATAGCCATCACACCCAAGTACTCGCTCTATATCTCTCGATAGTTTGAGTGATTTTTTCCAATTTGGCTTTCTTAAGTCCAACTGGGTATTCATGCAAGTCATGTGATATTAGCTCATGGCGAGTTTTACTATCTCTAGGTTTAACCCTTTAATTGGGGCTATCAATTTCTTGAGATCCCCCTAATTCCTTGTTAGCCTAGTTTTCCCAGACTTAATCCCTCTTTCGCAAGAAGAGACCAAATCATAAAGGCATGAATTAGTGTTTGCAATCACTAATTCTATAATTCTAGCAAGAACTAGGCTAAATATCACTAACTCATAAACATTCAAGCCCTAAAATTCAATACCCATTAAATACCCACACTAGGGTTGAGTCACAACCCTAGCTATGAGTCTAGCTACTCATAATAATAGCAAAAATCAAAGATAAGAAGAAGATATAATCCATAATACTAAATTAAAAGGTGAAAATCTAATGTTATAAAGTAAATCTTGTACAAAATTGCCCAAAAAGGAAAACCTAGCCGTATCACGTACTCAGCAAAAACATAACATAACCTAAAATTGACAAAAAAATCTATTTATACTAAGCTGAAATTTCCGAACAAAAACACCCCTGCGAAAGTTTTCACGACCGTGTAATTCTAACCGCGGCCGCACACTTGCTTTCACGGCCGCGTAATTCTGATTGCGGTCCGCGTTTCTTCATATCTGGACATGGGTTGAACCTTTTTTTGCGGACCGCGTAATTTTCACCGCGTCCACGTGAGAGACTTCCGCGGCCGCGTAACTTTGACGCGGACCGCCCTTTTCATTTTTGCTTGAATTAAGTCACTCTCTGAACCTTAGCAACCGCGGTCCGCGAAATTCCCATCACGGCCGTGTTGGTACTTTCGCGGCCGCATCTTCTTGTTGCGGTTTGCGTTCATGTACCATCTCTCTGATTCTTCGTATCGCAGACCTCGAAATAATGGCTGCGTCCGCGTTGATACTTTCACGGCCGCACTTTTTTGTCGTGGTCCGAGTTCCACGCATCTTGGCCGAATTTTTGTTTTTGTTCAAGTTTTGACTCCTTTTTGAGTTGATTATGGCTCCTTTGTCTCATTTTGAACAATCCTGCAAGCAAGCATATTAAGTTAGTTTTCGGGAATACCTTCACGCATTTTTGGCCCAAAACTAAAGTAAAAGAGAGTAATTAATAGGCTAAAATCCCTACTTATCAACTCCCCCAAACTTAAGCTTTTGCTTGTCCTCAAGCAAATAAGATAATTCCCAACTCCACAAGAAAATGAAAAAGGATATTTCAACTGGCCTAAGGTGACTTCATCAAGCATCAATTGGGACTAACAATTACCCTCAACACAAATGAATTATCAACAACGTCATGTTATGACCTTTTGAGTTCCATAGTTCTAATGTGACACTAGAGCATCAAGAGTTGACTCAATTCATCAAGGAATCTCGCTCTCTCACGTAGGTCATTGTGGATCCCAAACTCCTCCTCCTCTACTTTCCATGAGCAAATCTCGCTTTTTAGAATGTAACACTCAAAACAAGGATTGTGAAGAAGTGCGCTCACCACTTTCAAAAGAATGTCACAAGTCTGGATCTAAGTACCATAAGCTTGCCCCTTATGTAAATTACCACTAATGTAAGCTCACTCAACTTGAAATCATATAGGGCTTTAACAGGGATGCAATGAAGGCTTTTGATCAAGGTAGGACATAACGAACTATGATGGTTTCATCTTTCCTTAAGCACTCCATTTTCTCATTTTGGCTCATACTTTCTTGACTCTTTGAGTCATTTTCCTTCTTCCTTAGGGGAACCAGAGAGACAAACCGTCACTCTTTCTTACTCATGACAATCATTTTTCTCCTTTTCTCATCATTCCTTGCCTTTCATCATTATGTTCTTTGAATCCCTTCAACCATCTCTTTCTTTTTGACGTATTTCTTTTTGGCTTTTCTTCCTTTTCTTTGCCTTTCCTTTTCAATAATTCTTTTTATTCTTTGAACCTTTTATCACTTTCAAATTACTCGTCTCTCCCCCAAACTTATGCTTTTGCCAATTGTTCATCATGAATGCTAAGGAAAGATTGGGTGCCAAGAGAGGGTCATTATAGAACGGATAACGGCTTGTAATGTGGCTATTGAATAAAAAAGGCTTAGGCTCAAAGGAGTTGACTAGGGATATCATATTGGTAGGCTACGGAAGCTTTCAAAGTTCAACTTGGACAAAGGAGAGCCTTCAATCATTTCTCAAGTCGAGCTACACTTAGAATTTTGCCTAGACAAACATTCAGGGCAAGTTCTAGACTTATTGGCACAGGACTTGGACTTGCAATTCAATACCTCACCTCTCAAGCCGGTGGATTATTAAAGAGAACATATTCGAGGGCCCACAACAACCCTAGCCAAGATTGAAAATCACAAATGGCTCAAGGAAACCACTCGATGATTGTTTTAACCAACGCAAGAGTCTAAAGGTCACAACTAGAGCTAATCTTTGCCAATCAACTTGTCTCTAACCATGAGGAGGTAAATGTGTTAGTGCCAAGTGAAGCCTGCTTGAGACACTTTTATTCATTACTACTACTATATACACCAAAACAAAAAGAAAACGGACTCGATCCCTTAAGAAGGTTGTCACCCATCCATCGTTGGGAAGAGCCACCCGGTTCACACAACCTCCACCTTTGGAAAGAACCGTGGTATTAAGAAAATCAAAAGCTTATTGATCACACAGAATGTAAAAAGAAGCTAAAAACTTAAAAATAAGCTACTAAAGGAAATAAGAAGCTAAGCTATTAAGGAAAAAATACGAAAGAAGTTATGAAGTAAACTAGAGACAGTAAAATGAATATGTACAATAATGGAGTAAAATGAATATGTACAAAATGGAAATGAATATATACATCGAATGGTAAAGTTATATACATACCAAAAGTGAAAAATAACGAAAGTGAAAATAACGATAAATAAAGGTAAAGAAAAATAGTATCATAGTTATTACATACCAATGTCACAAAATCAAAATGGACCACCCCCAAATAAAAGATAACATTGTCCTCAATGCTAATACCAAAATAAGATCAGTGAAGGGTTAGAGAGTAAAGAAAACTCCCTATGTGGTCTCTGTCTGCATGGGGTCAGGCACATGAGTGGGGTCCTCGGACTGCATAGGATTATCAGCTCCCTCTGGGTCCTCTAACTGGATCTCCAAATCCTCTGACGAGGGGACCACAAATCCTCTAACTGGATCTCTGTCTGCCTCATGCTCTACTACCTGTGCTACTAGGGAAGTCTCCTCTATAAGCAAGTCAAGTAGGATATCTCCGGCAGAAGTGAACTTCTCTACCTCTTTCTTCAGCTTCTCCATTGACTCCTTTGAGGCCTGAGTCTTTCTCATCTTCTTTACCTGCTTGCCCAAATCCTTGATCACCTTGCCATGAGTATCCAAAGTCTCCAGGATCCTTTTTTGGTTGTCCAGGAGAGCTTCTTCTGGTTGTCCAAAAGCTCCTTCAATGAATCCTCCACTGATGGAGGTACCTGAAGTTGTGTTGGGGTTGACTGTGCTGCTAATGCACTGGATAAGACAGACAACTTTGATGTAGCTGCCTGCATCCAGTTGTTGATGCTGGATAAGGTTTGAGAAACCCGCAGTGCAGTCTGGGGGTAAGTCAAAGATGAGGGCACAAATAGTGGCACAGTGATGGATGGACCGGATGAAGGAGGAGGCATGGCAGCTGAAGGTCCCGCTACTGTGGAAGGCTCTGACCCGGTGGCCATTACCCTTGGCTCTTCAGACTGGCCAGTGGAGGTAGTGGCTTTACCCTTTGCTTTAGGGTTGTCCGGTGCTTGGAGGCTATACTAGGAGAAAGGTTTCTTCGGCTTCACCTTCGTGTCATAGTGCCTCCCCTCTACCCTTTGGTCCTCGAGATACATAGTGATGATGTTGGGGTAGGGGTAGGAACTTTCTCCTTTTTCCGTTTGCTTAGGAGATGTGGTGGGACATGAGGTTCCCCACATTGATTGGATACCCCACCATGATGGAAGCTATTAGGATTGCCCGGGAGAGTGGGATGACACTATCATGATGGCTAGGATCAAGCCAGCTGCACACAAATGTGTACTACCCTTTGGCTTTAAAGCTGAGGGTGTTTCTGGCGATTGGGACTCCAGCTGTGAGCCAGGCCGATGTTCCTGCGATGGCTATTACTTTCGCTAGCCAAGGCCGGGCTGCTTCATCTAGGGTCATCTTCTCCAAATACTATACAATTTCCACATCCTTAAAACCGACATATTTGTTCAAGGTGTCGCCATCAAACCATATCTTCAAGTTCCGTACCTTTGTCATAGTGGTGCCCTTTTTGATGTGGGCAACATTTGCATAGAATTCCTTGACAAGGTACTCATTGGCATCCAAAACCTTGCTGGTGAAGTACTTCCACCCTTTTCTCTCTTCAAACTATCTCTTGACATTTGGATTGTGAGGAATGAGATCTTTTTCTACAAATTGTCGCTCAAGGGTGAGCGACCTTTGGGGCTTCCATTCCCGGAATTTGAGGTATGCTTTCTCACTCACGAATCTATCTTCCCACACCTCGGGTTTTCTTGATCTAGCAAGACCACCCACATTGGTATCACCCCCTCTCCCGTCATTCGGGACCTCGTCAACCTCATCTATATTGATAGGAGCAGCTGTTGAGGCCGAGGTTGCAGCAAGTAGGGGATATGGCTCTGATGCCTCACTACCTCCCTCTGAGCCATCAAACGACCCCGGGATGGGAGATATTCACTAGTGTCTGATGAATCGGCAGGAGGTCTAGTGAGAGTTTTCTTTTTGCTTATGATTCTTTGAGCTGCTAAGGGCAAAGCCTGCTTTCCTTTGCCCCGACCCCGGGAGGATTCTGCCCTCCCTTTTAATTTGTCTGCTCCTCCACGAGAATGCACCATTTTCTGCAACACACAATTAGTGAAAGATAATTAGAATTGGGGTTCAATCATGCCTTAAAGCAGTACAAATGAAATGAACAATAGGGCTTCTTAAAACACGGAATTGCGGACCACGAAAAAGTGGACGCGGCCGCAGAATGCCCATCGCGGACCGCTAAAAAGTGAACGCGGCCGCGAAGAGGTCAGGTTCAGACTACTGACTCTCTGATCATGGACACATGCTGACCGCGAAAAATTAAATGCGGCAGCGAATGACCAATCACGGACCACAAAAGAAATGAACGCGGCCGCAAAAACAATTAACAGACTCTCTGAAGTTCACAAGTGCGGACCGTGAAAACTTGAACGCAACCGCGAAGGACCAGTCACGCACCACGTAAAAGTGACTGTGGCTGTGAACTCTTAGCAATCCCTTACTAACTAAAAGATGGGGTAGCGCGGACCGCGAAACAATGAAAGCGGCTGCCTACCCTATCGCGGACCGCGTAAAATGGACCGCGGCCACGAAATTCAATTAGGATTGGCACTAAGAACACTGATAACTAGGGTTTTCACTAAGTTTGCAACAATTAGTTCAATTAACCATGCAAAGTTAATAACCCCATCCTCCATTAGGCATATAAACACTACCCACATGCATTTAAGTATCAATTAAGCATTAATTTGAGATCATGGCATGCATCTAACACTAACTAAAAGGAAAAAAAATTAAAACAAAGAGAAAAAAAATGAAAAAGATAAAATCACATCATGGAATTGAACATACCAATTGTAAACTTGTAGTAGGAAATGAACTCGTAATGTGTATGAGATAAAAATTAAGAGCAGGATGAGTTGAACAGTGCTTTTTGTGCAGTGAAACGTTAGGGTTCGGAAACTGTAAAATGTTTAAAGAACCATTATTTATGCTAATCAACTGTGGAACCCACTGCCTAACCTGTGCACAGCCACGAAATTCTATTGCGGTCCGCGCTATGTTACCTTATGTAGACCAGCTTCAAGCACATGGGCGCGGTCCGCAGAATATTGGCCGCACCCACGAAATTCAACACAGTATGCGAAAATTGGAACGCGGCCGCGATCCCTGAAGGATTTTTGATAGTCCAACTTTAGAGAGATGTCATTTTGCTTTTTTCAAGTATGCGTCCGCGGGCAAAAATGTGCTGCCGCGAAATGCTCACGCGGACCACAAAATTTTGGGCGCGGTCCGCGAACTTCCAACACTTGGCCAAATTTTTCCCTGTCAAAATCCTGCACTGCACAACCAATTCCTACATATACTTCACAACAAGTCAGTCCAAAACAAAGTGTAATCTAGGAAGAAAATCAAAAGCAAGAAAGAAAAATACATGGGTTGCCTCCCAAGAAGCGCCTGATTTAACGTCGCGGCACGACGCATGTTACCATCATCATTTGAAATGGATCAATGCCACAACATGGCTATCATCAATCTTGCCAAGGTAGTGCTTCACTTGGTGCCCATTAACTCTAAAGATCTCACCATTCTTGTTTTTCAAATCTAGAGCACCAAACGGAGTTATATGCACCACTTCAAAAGGGCCACTCCACTTTGACTTGAGCTTTCCCGGAAACATCCGTAACCGAGAGTTGAATAGAAGAACCAAGTCACCCTCCTTGAATTCTTTGTTCCGGATATATTTGTCATGTAAGTACTTCATCTGGTCCTTATACAAGGACTAGCTGGAATAAGCATGGAACCGGAACTTATCAAGTTCATTTATTTGCTACATCCCATTCTAGGTTCAACTTCTTCAGTGCCCACATGGCCTTGTGCTCTAATTCAACCGGAAGATTGCATACTTTTCCAAATACCAACCGGTACGGAGACATACCAATTGGAGTCTTGTAAGTTGTATGATAGGCCCATAAAGCATCGTCAAGTTTCCTTGACCAATCAGTCCGGTTTGCATTGACAGTCTTGGATAATATGATCTTGATCTCCCTGTTGGAGCTCAACTTGTCCACTAGCCTGTGGGTGATAAGGGGTTGACACCTTATGATTGACACCATACTTAGAAAGTAAAGTGAGGATTTGTTGCAAAAATTAGAACCCCCATCACTAATGATAGCCCTTGGGGTGCCGAACCTTGTGAAGATATTTTTCTTTAAGAAAGCCACCACACTCCATGTCTCATTGTTGGGCAAAGCCACAGCTTCAACCCATTTGGAAAAATAATCAACAACAATCAGAATATAAGTGTTCCCACATGAACTCACAAATGGCCCCATAAAGTCGATGCCCCACACGTCAAAAATATCAATCTCAAGGTTGGTGGTGAGAGGCATTTCATTCTTCTTGAAAATTCCATCGGCTCTTTGGCATTCATCACAACACATAACAAGCTCGCTAGCGTCTTTGTACAAGGTAGGCCAATAGAATCCACAGCTTAGGACTTTTGTAGCAGTTCTCACCCCACCATGGTGACCACCATAGAGAGAGGAATGGCAAGCTTCAAGAATACTCAATTGCTCTTCTTCCGGAACACATCTCCAGATAACACCATCATTGCAAATTTTGAACAGATATGGCTCGTCCCAATAATAATCCAAGCAGTCCCGTTTGAGCTTCTTCCTTTGGTTTGAAGAGAGATCATTCGGGACAATGTCGGTCACAAGAAAGTTAGCCATATCGGCGAACCAAGGTGTCCCAGTCACAGACACAAAGAGGAGTTGTTCATTCGGAAACGAATCATTAATCTCGAGGCCATCATGGGGCCTTCCCTCCTCTTCCAAGTGGGACAAGTGGTCCGCTACTTGATTCTCACTCCTTTTTCGGTCTATGATTTCAAGGTCAAATTCTTGTAGAAGAAGAACCCATCTCATTAACCTAGCCTTAGAGTCCTTTTTACTCATCAAATAATGAAGTACCGCGTGATCGGTGGGCACAATCACTTAGGCACCCATGAGGTACGGCCTAAACTTTTTCATGGCGAAGACAATGGCTAATAACTCTTTCTCGATCACTGTATAGTTGACTTAGGTATCGTTCATTGTTTTGCTTGCATAATAGACCGGATAAAATATCTTGTTGATCCTTTGCCCCAAAACCGCTCCTACCACAACATCGCTAGCATCGCACATGAGCTCAAATGGTAAGCTTCAATGGGTGAGGTAATGATGTGAGTGGTAGTCAACCCATACTTGAGGAGCTTAAAAGCTTTCATGCAATCATCATTGAACACAAACTTGGCATCTTTTTCCAACAACTTGCGCAAGGGGTTTACCACTTTTGAGAAATCCTTGATGAACCTACGGTAAAACCCTGCGTGACCAAGAAAGCTTCTCACTCCCTTGACGGAAGTCGGAGGAGGGAGTTTTGATAATACTTTAATTTTTGCTTTGTTCACTTCAATACCGTTCTTGGAGATCTTACGGTCGAGGACAATGCCCTCCTCGACCATAAAGTGGCACTTTTTCCAATTAAGCATTAAGTTGGTCTCTTCACATCGGGCCAACACTTTGTCAAGATTATCCAAACATTCTTCAAAGGAATCCCCCACAACACTAAAATCATCCATGAAAACCTCGAGGGAGTCCTCCACCATATCCGTAAATATTGCCTTCATACACCGCTGAAAGGTAGCCGGTGCATTACACAAACCAAAAGGCATCCGTGAGAATGCAAATGTGCCATATAGACAGGTGAAGGTGGTTTTCCGTTGGTCTTCAGGTGCAATGAGAATCTGGTTGTACCCGGAGTACCCATCCAAAAAGCAATAATAAGCACGCCCGGCAAGTCTATCCAACATTTGGTAGAGAAATGGCAATGGAAAATGGTCTTTGCGGGTCACTTTGTTCAACTTACTATAATCCATGAACACCCTCCAACTGGTGACAGTTCTTGTGGGGATCAATTCATTTCTATCATTTGTGATCACAGTCATGCCTCCTTCTTTGGGACACATTGTACCGGCGAAGTCCATAAACTATCAGAAATGGGGTACACAACCCCTGCATCTAGCCACTTGATGATCTCTTTCTTGACTACCTCTTGCATGGCCTCATTCAACCTCCTTTGATGTTCTACGGAGGGTTTGGCACCTTCCTCCAATATGATTTTGTGCATGGATAAGGCGGGGCTTATACTCCGAATATCCGCCAATGTCCAACCTATTTCCTTCTTCCTTCTTTGAAGCACTGCAAGGGTGGAATCTACCTGCACGTTAGTTAAGCACGAAGAAAGAATAACAGGTAATGTGGAACAAGGGTCTAAGAACTCATACCTGAGGTGTCAAGGAAAGGGTTTCAACTCCAATGTTGGTGGCTCCTCGATTGAGGGCTTTGTTGGCGGAGTCTTCATATTCTTAAGGTCCAAGGAAAGTTTACGGGGTCCATATATGTAGGATCCCATTCCTTATAAATCATTTGCACATTCTATCAAACCTGCCTTCTCATCATCCTCCTGATTCAACAACACAACTTCTAGAGGGTCTCCTACATTGATCATAGCACGCGTGTCATCAACAATCACCTCTGTCACTAGATCCACACGTGGAACATAACTTTTTCATTGCCCATCCGGAAGGTGAGCTCCCCAGCTTCCACATCAACCAATGCCTTCCCTGTTGCTAGGAAAGGTCTCCCCAATATGATTGGCACCTCATAGTCAACTTCGCAGTCGAGAATCACAAAATCTGCGGGTAGAATGAACTTGTCAACCCGAACTAGAACATCATCAATAATCCCCAGCAGCTTCTTCATTGTCCGGTCCGCCATTTGCAACCTCATGGAAGTAGGTCTTGGTTGCCCAATACCTAATGTCTTGAACATAGAATATGGCATCAAATTAATGCTCGCTCCCAAATCACACAAGGCTTTGGCGAAATCGGCACTACCAATAGTGCATGGAATTGTAAAGGCACCGGGATCTTCTAGCTTTGGAGCCATGGAATGCACAATGGCACTCACTTGATGTGTCATTTTGATCGTCTCACAATTCATTGACCTCTTTTTTGTTACCAAGCCCTTCATAAACTTGGCATATCTCGGCATTTGTTCTTGAGCTTCAACCAAAGGCATATTGATGGAAAAACTCTTCATCATATCAATGAATTTCTTGAATTGGTTTTCATTATTTTTCTTTGCAAGCCTTTGAGGATATGGTGGAGGAGGCCTTGGCAAAGGAGCCTTGGCTTTAGGCACTACCATTTTCGGTATGTCTATCACGTGTTCCCTAGACGGGTTCACATCATTTTGTGTCTCCTCCACGTTGTCATCAATGTTTATCCTCACTTCATCATTCATATTCTCATCATTGGCTTGGATCTTATCATCTTCTTGCACAACCACATCATCATTCACGATCTTTCTTGGATTAGAGGTACTAGTAACTCCACCTCTACCACTTCTTGTAGTCACCACCATAGCATGGCCAGTATTGTTTCCACCCTTCGGGTTTACTACTGTATCACTTGGTAGTGCCCTCTTAGGGCGAGTATTCAAGGCTTGAGAAATTTCACCCATTTGGACTTCCAAGTTGCGTATAGAAGTGTTGTGAGAGGCTATTTGGGCATCAGAGTCAGCGTTTCTTTCCGTTATTTGCTTGAACATACTTTCTATCCATCCCATCTCATTGTTGGAAGAACTTTGCCCTTGTGACGGATATGGAGATGGGTTGTTGGGTTGTTGATATATCGGGGGCCTTTGAGGGCCCGACCCCCGGTTCCCTTGATTACTGTTGTTCCAACCCACTTGGTTTCCATTGACTCCCTAATTATTATTATTGTTGCCACTCCAATTACTATTATTGTTTCCTCCCCAATTGCCTTGTTGATTACCCCAATTTTGATTGTTGTTCCCCCAATTGTTTGAATTGTTGTTGTTGCCACTATTCCAATTCCCTTGGCCTTGGTTGCCCCAATTTTGATTGTTTCCTTATGATCTCAATTGTTGATTTGGAGCATTGCTCCGTTGTCCTTGGTAATTATTGGCATATAAAACTTCCTCACTTTGATCATCATAGGAATAGTCTTGATTGTAGCCACTACCACTCTGCTTAAATTGCTCCTGATTGCTTTGCACTTGTTGACCATGCTGTCTTTCTCTTGTTGACCATTACATTCACTCCTTTCATGGCGTTTACTTTCTTTGGCTCCTGAACCTGCTGAAGCTGAGCCTTTGCTATCTGGTTCATAGTAGTTGTCAATTTTGCTATGGCTTGTCAGTGATCATGAAGTTCCTTGTGAAGTTGGATGACATTAGATTCACCCTGAGGAACTTTTGCCCGACTTTGCCAAGCACATGAGGTGTCTGCCATCTCATCTAGAATTTCACATACTTCTGAATATGGCATGTTCATGAAGTTACCCCCTGCCAGCTGATTCACCACACACTTGCTGGTTGTGTTGATACCCCTATAAAACGTTTGCTGGATCATTGCTTCAGTCATATTATTGTTGGGGCATTCTTTTACCATTGTTCGGTACCGCTCCTAGATTTCATGTAAGGGTTCATTTGGATCTTGTTTAAAGGCTAAGATCTCATCCCTCAATGTTGTCATATGACCAGGAGAGAAAAACTTTATTATGAACTTCTCAGCCAACTCATCCCATGTGGTGATGGAATGGTTGGGAAGCCTCTCAAGCCAATCCAAAGTCTTCCCTCTAAGTGAGAAAGGGAAAAGCCTCAACCTTAAAGCGTCTTTAGATACATTTGTCTGCTTGCTCCCCCAGCATGTGTCTACAATACCTTTGAGATGCTTATGTGCGTTCTGATGTGGAGCTCCAGTGAAGAAACCCCTTTGGTCCAATAGAGTAAGCATGACATTGTTTATTTGAAAATTGCCCGCCCGACTCTGGGGCGGGACAATTGCACTTACGTAGCCTTCATTGGGTAACACCCGGTGTGCTGCCCTTAGAGGAGGTGGGGGAGGGCTTGGAACGTTGTCATGAGGCGGGCAGCCTCTTCTTTGCACTTGAGGTTCAAGATGAACCGCATCCACTTCATTTTTATCTACTTCCTCCCCCTGAGGAATATGTCCGAGGACCTCGTTAAGAGCAATTTGATACCTAAAAGCAATTGACACACAAAAATTAGAAAAACGAAAGGAAAGAAAAACAAAACACACAAATAGTTAGATACATAGCTAAGACCGTCTAACTCCCCGGCAATGGCGCCAAAACTTGATCGGGTCCAAACCTACACCACTATTGAGTAGCGAGGATGGTCGATGCAGTTTTACCCAACAAGGTCGAGATCGATTTTCACAAGGAGTTAATTAATTTGGAATTAGGTTTATATCTAAGCCTAGATACGTGTGTTGTTCCTAATTGCACTTCCAAACATGATGGTGTTGATTCTACTTCTATTTCTATTTCTATTGTATTCTAAGATTAAAGCTAAGTACAATATTTTTTATGTTGGTTTTCAAGTGTTTAAAAGGACTAAGGTAGTGACTTTCGCCTAGGTGGACATCTAACGGGTGGTAAGAACGTAGGGCATGCTTGATTAATTTGGGATCATAATATAGCCATCACACCCAAGTACTCGCTCTATATCTCTCGATAGTTTGAGTGATGTTTCCCAATTTGGCTTTCTCAAGTCCAACTGGGTATTCATGCAAGTCATGTGATATTAGCTCAAGTCAGGTATTACTATCTCTAGGTTTAACCCTTTAATTGTGGCTATCAATTTCTTGAGTTCACTCCAATTCCTTGTTAGTCTAGTTTTCCCAGACTTAATCCCTCTTTCTCAAGAAGAGACTAAATCATAAAGGCATGAATCAGTATTTGCAACCACTAATTCTATAATTCTAGTAAGAACTAGGCTAAATATCACTAACCCATAAACATTCAAGCCCTAAAATTTAATACCCATTTAATACCCACACTAGGGTTAAGTCACAACCCTAGCTATGAGTCTAGCTACTCATAATAATAGCAGAAATCAAAGATAAGGAAAAGATATAATCCATAATACTAAATTAAAAGGTGAAAATCTAATGTTATAAAGTAAATCGTGTACAAAATTGCCCAAAAAGGAAAACCTAGTCATATCACGTACTCAACAAAAACATAACATAACCTAAAATTGACAAAAAGATCTATTTATACTAAGCTAAAATTTCTGGACAAAAATACCCCTGCAGAAGTTTTCACGACCGCGTAATTCTGACCGCGGTCGCGTAATTCTGATCGCGGTCCGCGTTTCTTCACATTTGGACCTGGGTTGAACCTTGTTTCACAGACTGCGTAATTTCCACCGCATCCGCGTGAGAGACTTTTGCGGCCGCATAACTTTGACGCGGACTGCTCTTTTCATTTTTGCTTGAATTAAGCACTCTCTGAACCTTAGCAACCGCGATCCGCGGAATTCCCATAGCGGCCGTGCTGGTACTTTCGCAGCTGCATCTTCTTGTTGCGGTCCGCGTTCATGTACCATCTCTCTGATTCTTCATATCGCGGACCTCGAAATAATGGTTGCGTCCGCGTTGATACTTTCGCGGCCGCACTTATTTGTCGCGGTCCGCATTCCACGCCTCTTGGCCAGTTTTTGTTTTTGTTCAAGTTTTGGCTCCTTCATGAGTTGATTATGGCTCCTTTGTCTCATTTTGAACAATCCTGCAAGCAAGCATATTAAGTTAGTTTTCGGGAATACCTTCACGCATTTTTGGCCCAAAACACAAGTAAAAGAGAGCAATTAATAGGCTAAAATCCCTACTTATCAAAAGCCAAGGCCACCAAAACTCTCTTTATTGACCTCCCTAGTGTGAGCACTGCTCGGGTTCCATTTGAGACCCTTGTGAACTCTAACACACTAGGATTTGGGGTTCTTTGATCATTCTCATTGCTGCTGGAACTTGAGCTGTCTCTAGCATTTAGCTTTTCTTCCTCACATTATTTGTATAATCTGCAAACTGGGTTGTGTAAGTGATTTCTATGTAATTCAATATTTGGGTCATATGGTCAATTTGTGACTGTTTGGTTTGGCTTGAGTTTCTCTATGACTTTTGGGCTGTGCTGATGGGCATAGTCCCTTGTTTGGATCTGGGCATGCTATTTGCGAAGAAGGAGTTTGTTGAAGGCCCAGGAAATACCGGGTATCTCCTTTGGGCCTGCTGTGGGTCTACTATAATTTTTTGTGTAATATTTGTACTTATATTCCTCATCTGGTCTGTAATAATTTTGTAATAAACAATTGGGGTGTTAGTGAAATTGGGGAAACAGTATATTCTAATGTTTGCATGAAAGGGTAGAAAACATGCCTATAGGATTCGTATGATTTACTTGTTATTTTATCCAACCTACCATATATGCTATTTGAATTTCCATATAAACTAGTAGAAATCATGCTATTAGGGGAATCACACACTCACACAACTTGTTTACTATAAAAGCATGAGCTTAAGTACTTTATTTATTCCCATGTCCACTACTATGTGTCACTAGACATCATGCCTATAGGAAACAAATGCCAATAACCATCCTTCAATTTGCATAACGGCAACATGTTCATTAGATACCATGCCTATAGGATTATATTAGCTTATGCTCTACTGGTCCTCATCTAGATATCATGTCCATAGATTCTTAATTGATTCATCATCTACTATTATATCTATTATTGTTCGCCTAGAAAATATGCCTATAGGGACGAAGTATTATATAATCAGTTTTCAACTGCCAACTATTAGAACCTACCTATAAAATACTACTACTTGCTTGGAAAGCATGCCAATAGGATTAAACACGAGTAATTCTGAGTATTCCCAATGGTTTTCATTCCCCCTATTGCGTAAATCACTTAGAGACCATGTCTATAGGTTTAATAACTTATAATCTTTAATCTCAATAAACAGCATAACAGTACCAGATACTCTTAAACTGAGTAGTTGTTTAGAGACCATGTCTATAGAGTTTAGCGACTTCAATTTGCCTCAATTCTGAAACTGTCTAGTGCCTAACGTAGAGATTTGTCTGTGTGCATTTGTTGTCTAAGTGTGGAGGCTAACTTGAGCCTTTAACTGTCCTTAAGTGAAGTCCTATTTGTTTTGAATGCCGCTTAGTTTTATCATTTTGAGCAGCCTAAGTAAAGTCTAGAACCACCCAAATAGTGGTCCAACGTCTTCTGGACCATAGGCATGGGACAAGTAGTGCACACATAGGACGCGACCTGGAATTGAATTAGAACGCTCTAAGTAAACAACTTCAACATAGTAATCGGGCAACATGAGATGATAGTCTGTGCCCGTTGAATAATATGAGCAACTCCTATCTAAAAGGAGTTGCAAAGTATTATTTATGTTGCACGGGATGATCCTTTAGGCTAAAAAACTTAGGACCCCTTTTTTTGTTTTCTCTTTATACACTTAGTCATCTAATATAGACCGTTATAGTTGTATCCTTGTAGTCCTTAAGATTTGTACCAATTCTCATTTTGTTATAATGAAACTCTTTGACCTTTTATTCTCTTTGTTTATTTAATCATCTTGCCTAATTATAATCCACATTGTCTTAAGTGTAGCCGGGACCCACAGTTGTGGACCTCGAAGAGTGCCTAATACCTTCTCTTTGAGGTAATTTGAGCCCTTACCCGATCTTTGGTGGCGTTGGCTTGTCAATCAGAGTTATCTGCATAATAGGTGCCCTAATGCACCTTAAACATGATTAGGTGGTGACTATTCTTCTTTTAACACTCTATCTCCTATCAAAAAGGGTTGTCACACGCCGAAACCCGATTTCGCGAGAAAAAGGGGTGCGACAAATATAATAGTTGTCAACCACAATTAGTAGGAACTCAAGAAGAGTATGGGTGACTTCAATATACTTTGGTATAGAGTTCACCATTAAAAGAATTGCAGGTTCAATGTTCATTACACTATCAGTGGTTTCATCAAAGAAAAGCCAATCATAAAACAATGCAAGCTTTATATTTGCTTCGATATAACTCTTCCTGCACGACTTCAATAGCCAACCAATCACAGCCCATCTGGGTAAGATGTCTGGTTGCATAATTTCACTGGATGGACGAACTGAACAGCATATAAACCTAACAATGTCAGTTAAAATAGTTTCTCTCTCGGGGTACTCTAAGGAACTTCTTAGCAAACAAAACCTGGTACCTCTTTCGACTACCCAACTTGACATGTGTAAGCAAAAACCTCAATTTGGTTTCCATTTCAGGA
The DNA here is from genome assembly GCF_000715075.1 of Nicotiana tabacum. NCBI lineage: Eukaryota > Viridiplantae > Streptophyta > Magnoliopsida > Solanales > Solanaceae > Nicotiana > Nicotiana tabacum. The sequence goes on from NC_134102.1 coordinate 93,665,333, forward strand.
GTTGTTCGAAGCAAAAAGTACAAACTTAGAGTTCTTATGCGGTAAATTTGTGAGATATCTTCAAATCCGTCCGCCCTAAACTGTCTTGGATTCAATAACAAGTCTTTCCATATGGATTTAAACTCAGGTATATGAACCAAGTCTTGCAAAAGCCTAATTAAGTCCATCCCTATCTTCAAACACAAAGGAAAGTGTTCCCTCAAAAGTCGAACACAGAATTCAACCTCCATTCTCTTCAATGCGTCCATCATTGCATTACTTGGTACCCTATAATGATCGGCCAATAACCGAAGGAACACATACAACCCCTTATTCAAAACCAATGGTTATTCCTCTAATTAATAATCCCAATTGGCTAAAAACAAAGTAACCATCTCCAAATACAACCACAAATTGCCCTCACTAAAATCTCTGCCAACAATTTGCCTTAAAATAGCCACTAGCAATTTATCAAAACCTATAACTAATACATTTAAAATTTCTTTAGTAACCCATATAAGCTGAATTTTCACTATGTCAAGCAACTTTGAATACAATTCATCAACAATATTGACAAGAATACAAGTAAAGAAACCATACCCATCAGTAATAATTGCATGTAGGTGCTTAATATGAACTTTAGCCAAATGGGGTTGGGATAAAATGCCAAAGATTAAAGATTTATTAATTTTTTACTATTAGTCTTGTGTAAGGACTTTTAAGGAATATGGGGGTTTAAGAAGCTCAAAAGCTTCTCTAAGAGACACTTCAATTGGGTTTTCAGCTTCATGAGTTCCTCTTTGGATAAGTTTTAAGGCCATCTATCAAGCAAAATAGATGCAAGAAGAATCACCAAAAACAGCTACATAAGTGTACCTTGAACTAAATTTTTTACAGAGACCAACTTATGCTTGAGCTTCGCCGGAAAATTACCACCGGCTGGGCGGTAAGCAGAGGTTATGTAGGTACGGCAACTTGCCGATGGTTTGCTCCCTTTTTAACCTTTTGTTTCTTGCTTTTATTTTTTATTAATCTGTTTTAAGAAATATTTTGAAGATTCACTAGAATGAATAACAATATCGCTAACCCTGGCCGAAACGTTTTCTCTTTGAGAGGATGACTTAAGAGCCTTGTATGGGCTAAAAATTATCCTAGTTATGTGTGGGCCAAGTAAACATTAAGAGAACTTTCGAAGGCTGTCACACATCATCGATGTATTTTCAACAAAGGACGAAAATGAGGTCGAAGTGATTTGACGAAGGACGAAGACGAGGTCGAGTTGATTCAGTAGAGGGACGAGGACGAACACTCCTTTTAAAAGGACAGTAACGGCTAGTTTTAGAGATAAGATATTATAGAGAGTATTCTAGGGGATATTCCTCCATCTGAACTATTAGGACTTTGTGGCCCATGTGCCTTTATAAGTAGAAAGATATGTAGCTATAGGGGGAATTGGACACTTATTGTAAAACACAACACATTGACATTCTCTGAAGATTCTTGCTTTATAACATACATACAAAATACACTTTTTCTTCGGATTTGTATCTGGCTTTTCTTCCACAGTCGAAGGAGAATCCGAATATTCAAATGCTCATCAATCATTTATCATTGTCAGGAGGAATATGAAAGAATCTCATCCTTTTTTGGTTATCTCACTTGCATTTAATCACATAAATGTCATTATATATCAGTTATTACTATTTAATGGTATTCGCGTTATTCTTGGGTCAATGAATATTGTTCACTGTTGCACATTTATAATTATTTGAACGGTACTCGTCATATTTTGCTACAAAATCAGTTAAATAATCTTTTGGATATTAATATTGGCTAAGATTAACTCTATTCTATTAGAAAATTTAATTGTTTAAACCTAAATCTAAATTTTGGGTCAAGCAGTTTGGCGCCGTCTGTGAAAATTTTCTCAGCCAATTTTTAGTTTCCACTAGATCAACAACTCACGTGACTTGTTAATCTAACAAACCATAAGGTTTATCTATCCTCTTTGTGTGTACAAACATTTTCATGGCAAGTAACCAAGAAAACTGGATGAGGGCAACAGATAACATTCCCCTTAAGCTTATGAATGTCGTCAACGAATGCAATGACACACATGGCGAAGAAGTGACGCACACTGCCTCCCCCAAGCGAGAATGGTTGCATGCCCCTTTCTGCAGCACACCAAAACCAAATGGGAAAGGAGCCTCCATGTCTATGGGAGAAGGGATGTCACCTGCTATGAAAAAGCTTCTCGAAGCATGGCTAAATGATACTCTAGTCAGCATACTTAGTAAACAAGCTCCATGTACAACCACAGAAAACACGAGAGTCCATGCAACACGAGGGGATGAACAAGACGACCAACCAGATCCTCTGACTTAAGATAAAACTCATAATGTTACTGCAATGCAGGTGATAATGTCATCGCCTTTGTGCTTAAAAGAATAGGAGAAATGGAGAACAAAAACAAAGCACTCAGAGACCAAATGAAAGAGCACTAGGAAAGAGTAAACAAAATACCTGGCGCCCCCAAATTGTTGCCAAAAAGGGATGTCGGTTGTTTCATAGAACATCCATACAATGAGGAAGTGGCTCCACACGCCATACCAAAGACCTTCAAGATTCCCCCATATCTCAAAATATACGATGGGATGACCGACCTCGAAGATCATGTGACTCACTACGTTACCGTTGTGAAAGGCAATATCCTCACCAAAGAGCAGGTGTCCTCCATCTTGCTGAAAATTTTTGGCTAAACCCTCACTAGAAGGGCGTTGACATGGTATTCACAGTTACCGGCCCGATCCATAAAAACGTTCAAAGAGATGGATGATAAGTTCATAATGGCACATGTTGGGGCCAAGAAAGCTGAAACAAGAGTAAATGATATCTTTGCCATCAAGCGATCCCCAGGAGAGGGATTGAGGGACTTCCTCACCCGGTTCAACAGGGTGAGAATGACCTTGCCAAATATTTCCGAAGGAATGACCGTCGCAGCCTTTCAAAATGGGTTGAGTAGAGAACGCTCGAGGCTACCAGAAAGCTACTGATTCAGTTAATGAAGTATCCACCGACCACTTGAGATGAAATCCATAATGCCTACTGTGCTGAGGTCAGAGCAGACGACGACGACCTCAATGGACCAACCCGGCGACTCACCTCAGTACAATTTGCACCCAGGAAAGAACGCAGAGATAATATGAGGAGAGATTATCCAGTATCGCGGCCAGGTAGGGAACGACACCAACCCTATATCAATATACCATTTTCCACTTTTTGTTATGAAGACGGCCCGTCTAGACTGAGATCAGAACCTCACAAGAAACACAAATATATGCCTCCCTTATTATATGCTCACAATTTTTGTGTATCGCCTATAGAAGTGGTCTATTCTCTCGAGAGGCTCTGAACAAAAGTCAAGTAGCCACCCAAGATGAGGTCGGATCCAAACACAAGAAAATTTGATTCCCTCTATGAGTTCCAACAAGAATGTCGACATAAAACAGAAGATTGCATCGCTCTGAGGCTAGACGTGACAAACTTACTATAGCAAGGGCACCTCAAAGAATTGTTCACCGACAAGGGCAGGAACACCTTGGCGACGGGTCGAGAATGTCCAGGTCCACCAAATCCCCCTTCACCAGCTCATACAATCAATATGATTATTTGTGGCAGCGACAACGCCTCTATCAAAGACATCAAATTCACCGCCACCCACAAGCTCAAAAGATCGATCACTCACGAACGGTATGACGGTCTCGAAGAAAGTATCACCTTCGATGAGTCAGATGCCGATGGTTTGACTTTCCCTTATAATGATGTATTTGTCATTACTTTAAAAATTTTAGATACCAATGTTAAAAGAATTATGATAGATGGCAGAAGTGGAGCGTGCATCATCCATAACCGAGTCCTCACACAGATGAGACGTGAGGACAAGATAGTGCCATGTTGTATCACTCTAACAGGTTTTAACAATGTAGTTGAACGAACTTCAGGAGAAATCACACTCCTCGTTCTCGCCGGTGGAGTAACTCTAGAGATGACATTCCATATCATGGACCAGGACACTGCATACAATGCCATCGTGAGGCGACCATGGATACACCCCATGAGAGCTGCCCTCTCCAATTTATACCAAGTGATTAAATTCCCAATACCTTGGGGAATATTCAGCATATGGGGAGAACAACGTACATCTCGGGAATGCTACCGAATCGTCATGGACATCACGATAACTCAACAAAATAAGGAAAAAGAAAAGGAAGCATAGCAATCAGCAGGGTTGAGGTCACCTTAAGGCGAAGCCGAGGAAACTATTATGGATCCAAAGACGGTCGAAGCCGCTGAATCAACCATAGAGAACCTCGACCTCGTTCAATTAGATCATAACGACCCCGGTAAAAAGGCCTACATCGGCTGCAAACTCTGAGAACTAGGTAAATTTAGTCAATTCTGAATAATTAATGTAGATTTGTTTGCCTTTAGTCATGCAGACATGCCAGGTATCCCCAAAGAAATCTCCACACACAAGCTGCATGTCGACCCCTTCTACCCCCCCCCCCCCCGATAAGGCAGGTCCGATAAAAGTTCAACCTTGCCATCAATGAGGCCGTCAACGAAGAAGTAGAGAAGTTATTAGCAAAAGGCTCCATCAGGGAGGCGAAGTACCCCAAATGGATAGCCAATGTGGTGATGGTGAAAAAGAAAAATAGGAAATGGAGAATGTGTGTGGACTTCACAGACCTAAATAAGGCATGCCCAAAGGATTCATTCCCACTACTACACATCGGCCAACTCATCGACGCAATGGACGGGCACGAGCTGTTAAGTTTCCTGGACGCCTATTCAGGTTTTAACCAAATACTCATGAAGGAAGAGGACAAAGAGATAACCACATTCATCACCCATATGGAAACATATTATTATAGGGTCATGCCATTTGGGTTGAAGAACGCAGCGGCCACCTATCAAAGGTTGGTCACAAAGATGTTCAAAGATCAACTCGACAAAACCATTAAGGTATATATAGATGACATGCTGGTCAAGTTCGTGAAGGCAGAGGATCATATCGACCACCTAAAGGAAGCTTTCGATATACTAAGAAAGTGCGAAATGAAATTAAACCTTGAGAAATGCATGTTAGGCATAGCCTCAAGAAAGTTTTTAGGTTTCTTGGTATCACAGTGAGGGATTGAGGTAAACTAAGATAAAATCAAGGTTATCGACGGGATACCAGAACAATTGACCACTAAAAATCAAGTCCATAGACTGTCAGGTTGAATTGTCGCCCTATCCAGATTCATCTCGCGGTCATCTGATATATGTCGCAGGTTTTTCAACGTACTAAAAAGGGATAACGGCCCCGAGTGGATGCCCGAGTGTGTACAATCACTATAGGAACTGAAGGCGTACTTGTCATCACTACCCCTACTCTCAAAACCTGAACCGGGGGAGCGCCTCCCCGTCTACCTCGCCGTCTCGGAAGTAGCAGTAAGTGCGATCTTAATTCGAGAAAACAAAGGTACGCAATCTCTAATCTATTATATCAGGTAAACATTTGTCAATGCCGAGACGAGGTACCATCACCTTGAGAAACTAGCCTTGGCCCTGGTCGTAGCTTCACGAAAGCTTAGACCCTATTTTCAATGCCACCCTATCTCAGTCGTCACCACTTTTCCTTTAAGAAGCATATTACACAAACTCAAGTTGTTGGGGAGGCTGGACAAATGGGTCATCGAGTTAAGCGAGCAAGACATCGTTTATCAGGCTCGCACAACGATAAAGTTGCAAGTACTCGCCGACTTCGTCGCAAATTTTAGCGCAAAAGTAATGCCGAAGGTTGAAAAAGAAGCCACTCAGGCTTCTCTTCAGACATAAGACCTTTGGGTCCTGTACACCGACGGTGCATCCAATGCATGTCGGTCCGGGATGGGACTCGTACTCGAGGTCCCCACGGGGGAGATAATTTACCAATACATAAGATGCTCCGACATGACTAATAACGAGGTCTAGTATGATACTGTAATTGCAGGATTAAGACTGGAACTCAAGTATGGAGTGAAGCGATTAAAACTTTGTTGCGATTCTCAGCTCGTAGTCAACCATGTTACTAGGACTTTTCAAATCAAAGAGCAGAGGTTGTAGAAATATCAGACCGAGATATAAAGATTGTTACCCAATTTCGACGAGTGCCACATCAACCAAATTCCACGAAATCAGAATGTCGAAGCAGACGGTCTTGCCAAGTTGGCCGCCGCTACCAAAAGTGTAACCCTGGGGGATAAGAGTATAGTTCACCTCCTCAGCTCAGCATTGGACCATATCGAGGTAAAATCTGTAATTCTAACTTGGGACTAGTGAAATTGTATTATAAGCTATTTGCAGGACGACATCCTCCCAAACGACAAAAAGGAAGCCAAAAAGTTGAGAATGCAAGCTGCCAAGTACAAACTCCTTCATAATAACTTATACAAGAGAACATATGACGGTCCCTGGGAAAAATGCTTAGGCCCGACTAAACCCAATGCGTCATCGATAAAGTCCATGAAGGTCACTACGGCAGTCGCTCAGGTGACCGAGCCCTCGTCAAATGCCTGATACGGGCTGGGTACTAATGGCCCACCATGAAAAATGATACCCTAGGATTCGTGAAGAAATGCGAGCAGTGTCAAAAATATGCCCCGATAATTCACCAAGTAGATGAGCACGTCCACTCTATCACTTCTCTGTGGCCTTCATTAAATGGGGAATGGACATCATGGGACCACTACAACCAGAACGAGGTAACGTAAAATTTCTTTTAGTTTTAACTGACTATTTCTCTAAGTGGGTGGAAGCAAGAGCATTCGCCCAAGTACGTGAGCAAGAGGTAATTACCTTCATATGGAAAAACATCAGTTGCCGATTCAGCCTACCCAAAGAGATAAGTTGTGATAACGGGCCCCGGTTCACGGGAAGAAAAACCACTGAGTTCTTCGAAAAATAGCACATTAAGAGGATACTTTCAACTCCTTATCAACTAGCTGACAATGGGCAAGAGGAATCCTCCAATAAGTCCATACTGAACATCATGAAAAAGAAACTCGAAGAGGCTAAGGTACTGTGGCCGGAAATACTCCCAGAAGTATTATGTGCACATAGAACCACCCCGAAGACGAGCACAAGAGATACACCTTATTATCTAGACTATGGAACAGAAGCAGTTATATTGGTTGAGGTCAAGAACCCAGCCCGAGGCACTCCCATAAAAGCATTACCAACAAGGACGAGAGTAGGAGGCAAGATCTCGACGAAGTCGATGAGCGAAGAGATATGGCATACATAAGTATGGTTGCCCAGAAACAACAAGAAGAGCGTTACTATAACAAAAAGGCAAAGGTCCAACTGCTCAAGATTGGGGACTACGTATTCAAAGCCAAAACACAAGCAAAAAAGGATCCATGAGAAGGTAAGTTGGGAACTAATTGGGACGGACCATATAAAATCATAGCCAAAGCAGACAAGGGTTCATACCAACTGGAAACCATGGAAGGGAAACCCCTTCCAAACAATTGGAATATCAGCCACCTCAAGTACTTTAACTTCTAAAAAATAAGAAATGCCCTGTAAGTCGTACTCTTTTTCCCTTACTTGAGTTTTGTCCCAATAGGGTTTTCTCAATGAGGTTTTTAATGAGGCGACGAATGGGACACATCGAGTTGAAGTACACGAGAGCTGACCAATTTTTCACTGTCCGACTCCTCAAGATTTTCCAAGCCAAACAATGAAGGGACCAGATGTACTGGGACCGGAACGCCAGCAAACACCCAAAACTTGTAACTTTCTCCAAAATTTGCCTAAGGGAAAAATAATGTAATCAGAGCAACAACGTCACATTTATAGAAGTACATCTTTATCAAAACTGCTCTAATAAAAGGTTAAGTTCGACCAACCTCGAACAACACCTATCGGCCCTCGGCCACGATTTAATGAAAGGTAACATTCAACCAAGTTCGAACAACACCTATCGGCCCTCAGCCACAATTTAATGAAAGGTTAAGTTCGACCAAGTTTGAAAACCACCTATCGGCCCCTCGGCTACGACCTAACTTAAAGGTACATTCGACCAGCTTGAACAACACCTATCGACCCCTGGCCACATCTCAACTAAGAGACATACTCGACTTGTTTAAATAAAGGGTCAATAAGGCACACGACTATTCGCTCCAAAGGGTACGTCCACCTAGAGGATAACAACAAAAGGAATAAATAAGAAAAATATGCAAGTACAGAAATTAAACATGCAAGTACAGAAACAATACGCAGAAATGAAAAAGGTGCGTATAAAGCAAAAGTCAACTTTGATATTCAGATGAAGAGTTTCTACAAGAGCGCTCGAAAACGCCAACAAAAAATATACAAGTTAAAACAAAAACTAATATCCATCACTATCCCGGCCTCTGACGCCCTCTCCATCCTCGTCTTGACCGTGAGCGGAGTCATACCAAGCACCATCCGTGATCCGGTCTATACCCTCTTACCCATCCTCCTTAAAACCAGGTTGAGACATGGCAGGATCATAATCACAAGAGAACCGAGCCTCACGAGCTTTAACTCGAGCATCCTCGAGGGCTGTCTCATTAATAGAGATCGTCGTATTCAAATCACGGAGCATATCCAGCCGGGCTTCAGCATGGATCCACTCCTCGTACAATTCCCGAGGAATGTTAGGACACTCAGAAGCATTAGATGAAGAGGGTCGAGCAAGAAGTTGGGCCTTCTTGGCCTCAAGAGCAGCAACTCGATCATGCAACTCAGAGTTTTCCTTGTCTAGCTACCCAATCCTCTCCTCAAATCGGTCCTCTTTAGCCCTAGCCGTTGATAGATCATTATCCCGCTCAGAACGGAAAGTCTTTTTTGCCAGCTCGAGAATATCAATCTTTCTCCGAGCATCCAGTCGGGAAGACTCTGCCTGCTTGAGCATTTGTTGCTTCTCAGCGACCTCCCCCATGAGAGTGTCGGTTTCAAGATAGCATCCATCCAGATGGCTTCGTAGTTGAACCAACTGAGTCTGTAGGTAGCTGTATTGGGCCTCCTCTCCCTTACTTAGCTCGAGCTCTTCTTCTTTTCTCTTCAACGCTCCCTCAAGAAAGCTGAATCTCTCCACTGCCGCCATTAGCTCCTCATCCTTTTTTCTTCAGTTCTTCTCTCAAGCTAGCATGTCACCCTCCTAGCGAAGCTGCCTCCGAAGGTCACAGTACTTTCCACGGTACTCTTCATACTTACTCTTCAACTTCATGTAAATTTCTTTACATCTCTTTTCCCTCCGAGCACTCCAAATTTCCAGAATTATCGTCTGCAAATCAAAGAAAAGGCAAAAGTTAGAAAACGGAAACGAGTTAAGGAAAATAGAAAAAGAACGAACAATAGCCATACTTACCCTGAGATCAAGACCGACAATGTTCTTTGACATAGTACTGTCATTTATCTCCTTGAGGGTCACACCCTCGGTGTAAGAGCAGAGAGGACCGAGAGTGGGGACCAACTCCTCGATATTTCTTAGAAAATCATGATCCATTAGGATCGTGATGGTCCTCGAGCCTCCCTCCATCCTCACCTCGATCTGGGTGAGTCCTTCATCAATCATCCTAAGGTCGTTAGGGTCCATGTCAGAACCTGACTCATCGAACTCAATGATGACGTCCCTTCCTCTGTCCTCGACGGTCGGAGAAGCATCCACTGTCTGCCTTAAAGATGAAGCGTCCTCTTACCTCGTAGACACGGAGCCGTCACCAAGTGTCCTTTACACGATCATATCACCCTCGGGACACAAAAACACACCCTCGTTCGCCTTTTCCAGTTGTGAGGCCTCAGAGGTTGCCCCAACATCGTCTCCGATGTGTATCATCACTGTCTCCCAAAGAGTGAAGTCATCCTCCAATGAACCAATATTAAAAAAATGATCACGGCCAGAAGAGAAAAATTACCTGTTGAAGGAGGGACGGTCTGAACTTCTGAAAGAAGCTCGGCCAGTCACAAATTCCCACGATGTAGAGAGAACCTGCCCCACCTAGTCAACAATATATATCACCAGGGGAGGATGATGATTATTGGCTACAGGGAAAGAAAAAATATTCGACCAATTCGAGATAGAAAAAGTGCTTCAAAAGGTAAAAACAAAATAAACTCGAACACTTACGTGTATGCTTTCAGGCCTCAAGGAAACCATCAACATTATCCATAACGGTCTCAGTCTTGACATCCAAGTAGTCAAGCCAGAATTGCAGACTACCCTTGTCGTACATCTTCACCACCAAGCATTTTCCCACACGATGATGAAGGTTCAACATCGTCCCTCTCTAGAAGCTAGGTACAAAAGGATGCACCAAGTGCCGCACCGTCACCTCGACTCCGGCAAGCTCAACAAATTTTGACAGCATCTTGATGACCTTATAAACATAAGGGGTAAATTTGAGAAGGGAAAATTCCATAATGGTGGCAAAACTGCTTCACCAACGGGAGAAGGGGGAACAAATAACCAATAGTAAAGCGATGGGCGTAGAGAGTACAATACCCGAGATGGTGAACGTGCACCTCGTCCTCATCATTGGGATTAATTCAACGTGGTTGGGAATGCCAAACTTGGCTTTGAATTCAGCCAAGTGCTTAGGCGCCATCGACGATAGAAATTTTTCGGGCGTCGCGTCCGGCGACCATTGAAAGTCGGACCTAGCCTCAGGGTTGCGAGGAATGATCTCCTCCATTAAAAGAAGAGATTCATCTCCTCCAACGGCAACGATGCCCTCCCCATGAGAAGGGAACACAACATCCAAAGGGAGGACGTGACTCTCTTCATCAACATTAGAAGAAAGGTTAGACATGGTTATGAAGGAAGATGAGAGTATGAAAGAAAGTTAAAACTCAGAAGGCAAAGAAGATTCAAGGGAAGAAACAGAGTTTATGAGGAGCCAGGGTAGTATGAAAGGAAGTAAAGTTTGAATAATGAAGAACAATCCATATTTATAAAGATTAAGGCACCAAATCTGAAACGGTTCAACATAATTCGCACTAGAATATACGGCAGGACCAATCAAAGGTCACGCGTGAATCGACGTAATGTGTCGGGGATCCGTATCATCATGACGCATTACGTCATGACGTCACTTTTTCTCTTGGACCAGATGGTTCCAGCAAATCATCCGAGAATTTTAAGGGTTTAAAACATGCAGCCCACAAAGAGCCACGTCGCCTATTTGTAACAACGATCACGACCGAAGTTATATGTTCAGTAAACTCGACCACAAAGTTAATTACTGCCAGTTGAACAAGGTTACAGTGAAGAATATGTATCCATTGCCACGCATTGATGACCTATTTGATCGGTTATAGGGTGCCAGAGTGTTCTCCAAGATTGACTTGCATTCAGGATATCATCAGTTGAAGATTTGGGAGCCAGACATCCCGAAAACTGCCTTCAGGACTCGGTATGATCATTACGAGTTCCTTGTGATGTTATTTGGGATGACCAACGCCCCAGCAACATTCATGTACTTGTTGAACATGGTATTTTAGCCCTATCTTGACTCGTTCATCATTGTATTTATTGACGACATTCTGGTGTACTCCCGGAGCCGGGAGGATCATGAGCTGTACCTAAGGACAGTGCTTCAGACATTAAGAGAAAAGAAGTTATATGCAAAATTTTCAAAGTGTGAATTCTGGCTTGATTCAGTGGCATTTTTGGGCTATGTACTGTCGAGCGAGGGGATCGAGGTAGATACAAAGAAGATTGAAGCAGTGCAGAGCTGGTCCATACCGTCTTCAGCTACTAAGATCCGGAGTTTTCTTAGTTTGGCAAGGTATTACCATCGATTCGTAAAGGGTTTCTCATTTATTCCTGCACCTATGACTAGATTGACCCAGAAGGGTGCTCCGTTCAGGTGAACCGAGGAGTGTGATGAGAGCTTTCAAAATCCCAAGACAACTTTGACTACAGCCCCACTGTTGGTGTTGCCTACGGGTTCGGGGTTTTACACTGTGTACTGTGATGCGTCGCGTATTGGTCTCGGTGCGGTATTGATGCAGGACGGTAAGGTGATTTCCTACGCATCTAGACATCTGAATATGCATGAGAAGAAATATCATGTCCACGACCTTGAGTTAGCAGCTATTGTTCATGCCTTGAAGATTTGGCGACACTATGTGTATTGTGTCCCTTGTGAGGTCTATACCGACCACCAGAGTCTACAACATTTGTTCAAATAGAAGGATCTTAACTTGCGGTAGCGGAGGTGGTTAGAGTTGCTTAAGGACTATGATATCACCATTCTATATCATCCCGGGAAGGCCAATGTAGTGGCCGATACTTTGAGTCGTAAGGTAGAGAGCTTGGGTAGTTTAGGATATCTATCGGCAGCAGAGAGGCCATTAGCATTGGATTTTCAGGCCTTGGCCAACCAGTTTGTTAGATTGGATGTTTCATAGCCGAGTCGAGTTTTGGCATGTGTGGTTTCTCGGTCTTCTCTATATGATTGTATCAGAGAGCGTCAGTATGACGACTCCCATTTGCTTGTCCTCAAGGACACGGTTCAGTACGGCGATGCTAAGGAGGTCACTATTGGGGATAACGGTGTATTACGGATGCAGGGCATGTTATGTGTTCCCAATGTAGATGGTTTGCCTCAGTTGATTCTCCAGGAGGCTCACAGTTCGCGATACTCCATTCATCCAGGTGCCGCTAAGATGTATCAAGATTTGAGGCAGCACTATTGGTGAAGGAGAATGAAGAAGGTCATAGTGGAGTATGTAGCTCGGTGTCTAAATTGTCAGCAGGTGAAGTATGAGCATCAATGGCCATGTAGGTTGCTTCAGAGGCTAGAGATCTAGAGTGGAAATGAGAGCGAGTTAGTATGGATTTTGTTGTTGGGATCCCACGGAATCAGAGAAAGTTCGATGCAGTATGGGGTATTGTGGATAGTTTGATCAAGTCGGCTCATTTCATTCTAGTGGTAACTAGTTATTCCTCAGAGCAGCTGGCTAAGGTTTACATTCGCAAGATTATCAGTCCTCATGGCATGCCGGTATCCATCATCTATGACCGGGGTACACAGTTTACATCGCAGTTCTGGAGGGTCACAAAGCATGAGTTAGGCACACGGGTTGAGTTGTGCACATTAATTCACCCTCAAACGGACGGACAATCTGAGCGCACTATTCAGATATTGAAGGATATGCTTCGTGTATATATGATGGAGTTTGGGGGTTCTTGGGATCAGTTCTTTTCACTTGTGGAGTTTGCCTACAACAACAGCTACCAGTCGAGCATTCAGATGGCTCCGTATAAGGCCTTGTATGGGAGGCGATGTCGGTCTCGGTGGGTTGGTTTGAGCCGAGGGAGGCTAGGTTATTGGGTACAAACTTGTTTTAAGATGCTTTGGAAAAGGTTAATGTGATTCAAGATCGTCTTCACACAACCCAATCCATACATAAGAGTTATGCAGATCGGAAGGTTTGTGACGTTGCATTCATGGTTGGGGAGCGGGTTTTGCTTCGGGTTTCGCCCATGAAGGGTGTTATGAGGTTCGGGAAGAAGGGAAAGTTGAGCCCTAGGTATACCGGACCTTTTGAGATTCTTAAGAGGGTTGGAGAGGTGGCCTACAAGCTTGCACTGCCACCTAGTCTAGCTGCAGTTCATCGGGTGTTCCATGTCTCTATACTCCGGACGTATCACGGTGATCCATCTCATGTGTTGGATTTCAGCTCAATCCAGTTGGACAAGGATTTGTCTTATATTGAGGAATCGGTGGCCATTTTGGCCAGGCAGGTTGGAAAGTTGAGGTCGAAGAGCATTGCTTCAGTGAAGGTTCAGTGGAGGGGTCGACTAGTCAAGGAGGAGACTTGGGAGACCGAGCATGATATGTGTAGCCGTTATTCTCAACTTTTCACCACTTTAAGTATGTCTCTATACTCGTTCGAGGACGAATATTTATTTTAAGAGGGGGAGAATGTAACTACCCGACCAATTGTTTTGAATGTTTTAGCCCTGATCCCCTAATTAATGCTTCATCTACGCTATATTCTGGTTATGTAACTTGTCGGGGTATTTTGTTCTGGTTTCGGGCGAGTTTCAGAGTGGAATGGGACACATAGTCCTAAATTGAAGGTTTAAGTTGTAAGAGTTGATCATAGTTTGACTTGTGAGAAGATGACTCCGGAATAGAGTTTTGAGGGTTCCAATAGCTCTGTATGGTTATTTTAGACTTAGTAGCGTGTCCGGATGTAGATTTGGAGGTCCGTAGGTAGGTTCGGCATGAATTGGCAAAAGTTAGAAAAATTAGGGATTGGAAGAATTAGAAAGTTTGACCAGGAGTTGACTTTATTGATATCGAGGTCAGATCCCGATACTGGAAGTTGGAATAGGTCTGTAATGTCATTTATGACTTGTGTACAATATTTGAGGTCAATCGGAGTTGTTTTGGTATGAATCGACATTGGTTTCAGAATTCAGAAGTTCATAGTTCATAGGCTTGAATTTGGGTTGTGATTCATTGAATCGATGTTGTTTGATGTGAATTTTGGCTTCTAGTAGGTCCGTTATGTATTTTGGAACTTGTTGGTATATTCGAACGGGGTCATGGGGGCCCCGGATGTGATTCAGAGCGAATCCGGAACAAGATTGGACTTGTTGGATTTCTGAAGTTTCCAGCTTCTGTTGTCATCGTACCTGCGGAGGGATTGACCATAGGTGCGGACTCGCAAAAGCGAGCATTTGGTTGCAGAAGCGAAGCTATATTTGCCCAGCTGGGATCACAGGTGCGAGGTGGCTTCCGTATCTGTGAGTCCACATCTGCGGAGAAGTAGTCGCAGATGGGAAAGGGGGCAACTTGGTCCGTCATCACAGATGTAGAGAGTCCCCCGCAGGAGCGCACTCGCAGGCGCCAGAATTTTATCTGCAAAAGCAGAAATCCCTGAGTTTAAGTGGAATCCACACCTGCGATGGTTTTTCCGCAGGTGCGGCGTCGCAGAAGCGACCCCAAGACCGCAGATGCGAGGATTGCTGGGCAGAAATGGTCTTGTTTGAAGGTTAATCTTCATAATCCATTTTTGGACTTAGAGAGTTCAGTGGGAGGCGATTTTTTCGAAATTCAGAGAGAGCTTTGGGATAAGGAATCCTAACTCAGTTTTGGTTAATTTACATGAATCTATTGATAATTTCTTTATTG
This sequence comes from Nicotiana tabacum, assembly GCF_000715075.1. NCBI lineage: Eukaryota > Viridiplantae > Streptophyta > Magnoliopsida > Solanales > Solanaceae > Nicotiana > Nicotiana tabacum. Next base: position 93,680,518 of record NC_134102.1, read on the forward strand.
AATTAGTGTTTTGGAGTTTGGAATTTGGGAAAATTGGTGAAACTTCTTAGGCTAAAAATTGAGGATTTGAAAGGCGATTTGAGGTCGATTTGAGTAATTCTTATATGGTTGGTCTTGATATCAAATGGGTGTTCGAATTTTTTAATTTTGGTCGGGTTCTGAGGCGCGGGCCCGTGTTGACCTTTTGGGTTGACTTTTTAATTCATTGCAAAGATCATAATTTTATTGTTTGAATTAGTTTCCTATAGTTATATTTATAGTATGAAAATTGTTTGGCTAGATTTGAGCCGTTCGGAGTTGGATAATCGGGGGAAAGACCTTCTAGTTGATTGAGTTAGCACGATTTGAGGTAAGTGGCATACCTAACCTTGTGTGAAAGAATTATCCCTTAGGAATTATGTTGGTTGTAATAATTGTGATATGTGAAAGCCATGTACGCAAGGTGACGAGTATGTACATGAGCTATATGTGGAATTTATCGGCTTTAGCTATATAGATTTCCTTTCATGCCTTAATTGAGTTACCTTAACATATTATAGTCATCATATCTAGTCTATTTTTACATGTCTACTTGCCTTATCTCTTACTTGCTAATTGCTTTACATGCTTAGTTGAAGTTCTTGTTTCCTCTATTCCGTATTCATTATTTAACTGTTGAACTCTCTACTTGAAGTTGTTATTCTTGGAATACCTTGTTGATTAAATTGGTATTGAGTTATGATGGTCGTGATTCCTATTGAGGCAAAGTGTTAAGTTATGAAATATCATTCTATTGAGTTATTCACTTCTGGTTGTTATTGTTGAGACTTTGTGTACATTGTGGTTGAGCCGTGGTCTCCTTATTGTGAAATTCTATTATTGTTTGGTTTCTCTCGCAAGTTGTGATATTGGGCACTTGAGGTGCGAACTGTGATATGTTGTGATATTGATACGCATAAGGTGGTATAAGGTTTTGGGGTTGAAACGCATGTGGTGAGATAAGGTGGGCTTGATACGCGTGGCTAGTAGGGAAACTACTAGAAGTCATGTAGAGTGATAAGGTGGGCTAAAACGTAGGATGCTAGGAAAAATGATTTTTAAAACTAAATGTAAAGGCTCTCACGGTGATATAAGAAAATATTATGATTTATTCTTGTGATTTGAGACTACGAGGCGATACCTCGGTAGTGACTTTTATTGGCATTTCTCTATTTCTTTGCACTTGTCATTGGTTGTTGTTTTCCTTAGCATATTATTAATTATCTTTCTCCGTGTTGCACTATTTACTTAGTTCCGTGTAGCTAACCTTGATATGCTCATTGTTGTCTCAATTTCATTATTGTCATTATTACACTGCTTTATATTTGTTTTGTCTTTTATTTATTCCAGTAGGGCCTTGACCTGACCTCATCACTACTTTACTGAGGTTAATCTTGAAACTTACTGGGTACCGTTGTGGTGTACTCATGCTATACTTCTGTACATCTTTTTCTACAAATCCAGGTACATCTTACCAGTCCAGACATCAGTGATTTGAGTCCGAGCATGGAGACTTCAAGGTATACCTGCCAGCGTCCGCAGGCCTCGGAGTCCCCTTCTACCTTGATTTCCTTATTTCATTACCCTTTTTATTGACATTGATGTATAGGATTATTTAATACTATTACTTAGACTCGGGACTTTTAATTATTTCTTCAGTTATTCCGCATTGATAGGCTTACCTAGTCTTAGATACTAGGTGTCATCACGACATCCTACGGAGAAAAATCGGGGTCGTGACAGAAACATGGAGGTATGAACATATGGTTTGACTTCCATCGCCGCTTCTTGCCAATGGATCATGAGTTTAGGAGAAATACTAGTTTATTTATGAAGAATAAAACTGATTATGAGGAGCCACTATCCGTCTTGTTTCCATAAGAGATTTGGAACATTGTTAGGGATCTACCTAAGGTAATAGAGTAACCCTTGTCTAATAAGATACCTAGTTATAGTGTTACACACAACTGGACTAAACAGAGCATATTCTGGGAGCTACCTTATTGGAAGCACAATCTATATGTCATGAATATCAAGAAGAACTTTTTTGACAACTTGTTTAATACTGTGATGGATGTCAACAACAAGACAAAGGATAACTTGAAGGCCAAGATGGACTTAAAGAAATATTATAGGCGAAGTGAGTTGTACCTAACATATTTGAACAACAAGATTCAGAAATCCAATCCAGTTTTACATTCACCTTGGAAGAAAGTAGAGAGATTTGTGATTGGGTTAATAATTTGAGTATGCCTGATGTGTATGCATCAAACCTGTCTAGGTGTGTTGACATGAAAGAATGAAAGTTGACGTCTATGAAAAGCCACGATTGTCACATTTTCATGGAATCTTTGATGCTTGTTGCGTTTAATGCATTGCTGATAGAATATGGAAACCCATCACAGAGGTAAGCCGTGGAATATCTGGAGACATATATCGAACTTAGATCAAAATAAACAAGTAGCAATAATTTAAGGTAAGAATAAATTAAATTTTATTAATACTTATCCTCATTTGTCTAATATTATTTATTTATTTTTACAGGTTAGGTGCGTAAGGCAGCCTGCACTTAAAAATCAAGTGAATGCTAACTTCGAGAAGATAGCACAACAGCGGATAACAGATTCACATCATGTTGCTAGGAGAGGTGGCACCAAGCATGAATGGATAAGTGTAGATGTCTGGAATCAGCTTTTGGAGAAGTGGAACACCCCTGAGTGGTAGAAGAAGAGTGAACAGGCAAAGTTAAACAGAGTTTCTACTAAGGGTGGAGCGTTGCATACTGGAGGTTCTATTAGTTTTGTAGCCCATCGTTTGAAATTGATAATTTTATTATAAAATATACGCAGACCTTACTCATATCTTGTGGAAGTAGAGAGGTTGTTTCCGATAGACTATCGTCTTAAGGAACATTAAAAATAATTTTTAATTTTAAGGAAAGGGAACGTGGGGGAGATGTGACTTATGTTGAGGTCTTTGCGGAGACCCACAAGAAGAAGAAAGACGGCACAAGAGAAGGATGGGTCGAACCGCGTGCTTCAGAGATATTTGTATGATCCCAACTCCAACACTATATTATTTTTTTTAGGATTATTTTATTTATATAATATTTATTATTTTTATTTCAGGACAAGTATCACAATGATCTTGATGCATGGCGACAAACTCCGCCTGAAGGAACTCAGCCGACCCAGGTGGATATGACTGCAATTTGAACGCAGACAGCAAGTGGTGTGAATAAAGGTATAGATATTATGTAATTATCTATTTTGGTATTAGTTTGAAAGTTGCGTGTTTGTTTTCTTACTCCTTTTACTTTCTTTTCTTTATTTCTCGTGAAAATAAATAAAGGCCGAGTCTACGGAATTGGAGTACAACCATCTTCCATTCGTCCAACAGCATTATTCGCCAGTGCATCAGTTTTTCAAAAAGACATGGAAGCTATACGTCAAAGAATGGATCAAATGTCGCAAGAATGAGATGCAATTCAGACTTTGATCCAAAAATTGTTTAAAAAGAAATGCAAGAAATGCCGTCAAGCTGCAATGGAGTCTGAGTCTGAGGAGGAGAGTGAGTCTAACTAGGATTAACTATTTGAATGTACATGTTATATTTTAGAGTTGAAGTTAGAGACATGTTTAATTTATGAATTTGAGTTAGTATTTTGATAATTGATTGATCAAAATTAATGTTGTTTGATTAGTTGATTGGATTGTTATAAATATATCTGTTCGTTTTGTAGTAAATATTTGATTTGCACTGTTATACTAGGTATTTGGTTGGATATTTTATTTGGCAGGTGGTGTAATTAAAAATACATCAGAATTCTGCTAAAAAGTTTTCCAGATTTGAGACTGATTTGCGACCGAATCAGTCCCAAATTTCACCAGAAATTATCCAGATGTGCGACGAATTCAGTCGCAAATTTAAAATTTTTGAAAATTTTAATTAATTTTATACTCAGTATGTACGACTGTTTTGGCCGTAATATTTAATTAAAAATTAATTTTATTATTTAATTTCCGACTGAATCGGTCGGAACATTTATTTATTTATTTTTTAAAAAAATTTGATTAGCGACTGAATCAGTCGCAAATTTACCGACCAATTCGGTCACAATAACTTAAATTCAAATGCGTCCTTTATTTTTCAGTTTGTGACCAAATCCGTCGGAAATTTTCGACTGATTCGATCGCAAATATTTTGCAACCATGTATTTTTCGACCGACCTTTTTCGATTGGAAAACTGTCGGAATCGGTTGGAAATTAACCTTTTTCTAGTAGTGAAATACAAGTCAATTATTTTGGTATTCATTTCGTTTTAGTGAAACTAAATTATATGTGGGCATTTTAATATTTTATTTAAGGACTTTTATAAGGCACGATTTTTACATGTGTTGAGTTGGTTAAATACATTAACCTTCATCATTTTAAGAGGCTTTAGTTTTTCGTTATATATATATATATATATATATATATATATATATATATATATATATATATATATATATATATTTGGCTATTATTTTAATTTTAGTTTTTGTTGTACACCCCAAGAGACATCCTTGGAGCAGTTCATATTTTAGTAATACTATACAAATAAATATTTCTGCATCAGCATTGAGATCGTCAAACCGCCCATTCACAAAGTGGAAGGAAAGTTGCAAAATGAAATGTTTCCATCTTGTTTTCATCGGTCCTTATTGATTCACTGATTTGCTCTCAAATGGTAGTGTTGGACGGCAATTTTCCGAGTAATATATATGGATTTCAGCCAACATACGTTAATGATCAGGATTACTAAAATATTTAATTTTACGCATTTAAAATCAAACTATTAGTAACATGTATGAACTACTACGTTAAGGCGAAAAAGTAAAACCTTAGAAGTCCACATGCACTTGTATAATACTGTGATTAAATCCAGAAAAAGGCAATTATCAAATGTTTAAGCAATTTTATCAATTCAAAATTTGTCTTACCTTCGCTTATATTGGGTGGGGGAGACAAAATGAATAGAAATAAGAGTTCCGTCTAAGTTCACCAATTCTGCCTCTGCCCGTTGTTTTGTTGTTTGGTGACAAACTATCGCATAGACTTGACGTGTCGCCACGTAAGATGATACGACACTTACTTTTTCATGTATATGCTCCCTCTATTTCAATTTATATGAACTCATTTCAGTGGGCACGAAATTTAAGAAAAGAGATAAAAATTTTAAATTTATGGTGTAAAATGAGGCACATATATTGTGTGGTTATAAATCATGGCATAAAGATAAATTATTTTCAAATAAGTAAATAAGTCATTCTTTTTGGCACGAATTGAAAAGGAAATATATTCACATAAATTGAAACAGAGGGAACGGTATATTATTCTCATTTGCTTATTGTGATACTGTAAGACTGTCCTAATGAGATGTATGCAGTTCTTCAATGGTTTATATCGTATATATGAAGAGACAATTAAATTGACAGAATTGGCGGAAAATACGGGGTCATCAAAACAAAATGGAAAAGAAATTATTGAAAAAGATAAGATATGCACTAACTTTCATAGTTGGTCATTCAACTTTATATTTATTACTCAACAATCACTTTTATTTCTTTTGTTACTTAAAAGTCATTCAACTTTATATTAATTGCTCAAAAGTCACTTTTCTTTCTTTTGTTACACAAAAATTATTTTACTATGCTTTAGTTTTCACAATAATCACTTTGACCAGATTTTACAAACCTTTCACCTAAAAAGTCTATTATGCCCATGAAATTATAAATCCTTTCATTTATGTAATACCTTCTATATTATATGCTATAAAACATACTTTTACCCATATATTTTACTTATAATTAAAGTAACTTAATATTATTTTATTTATTATTTTTATAATATATTCGCACATTTAATTTTTTCTTAATATCAATTTTCAAGATATATAAGTAATATTACCGTGAACAAATCTCAAATCCACGTTCTTAATCATGCCTAGTGAAATGTGTTTAATGAAAATTAAAAAATCAAAGCTCATTGATTTATCAGCCAAGCCATACCTATTAATTTAATAAATAAAATACTCATATTTAAAAAAATGACACATCAGATTAATACTTTTAAATAAATAATATTAACAGATAAAGCTTTAAAAAATTTAATATTAAGCATAAATATCTTTGAAATTTCTGTTAAAATTTTTATTGACTATAAAAAATCTATCATTTGTTAATCAAATATGTTTTTATTATTTTAAATAAATATTAAAAATAAATATTTTTTATTATTTTTATATTTAAAATATGTTCATGTTTAAATATGATTAAACAAATTGAGTGCCATGGAAAAATTAAATATATGGATATATTATAAAAGTAATAAATAAAATAATTTAAAGTTATTTTAATTAAAATACCTAGTTAAAAATATATTATATAGTATATAATATAGAAGGCATTACATAAATAGAGCAAAGTAAAATAATTTTTATATAACAAAAGAAAGAAAAATGACTTTTGAGTAATAAACACAAAATTAAATAATTTTTATGTAACAAAAAAAAATAATTTTTACGTAATAAATATAAGATTGAATAACCACCCGAGAAATTTACTCCTTATTTTTCGGTCTGCTGCAATTATAAATTTAAGGTGTTTGAAAATGAACTCCCTTATCCTACTTGATAAGAGATTATGACGTACAGTTAGGCGTGGATATACAGTCATCCTGTGTTCATTTTTCCATATACAGAGTTGACTCTATTCTACTCGCTCCGTTTATATTTACGTGAATCTATTTCTCTTTTAATTCGTGCAAAAAAGAATGACTCATTTTTTTATTTGAAAAAAATTTACCTTGATATAATAATTTATAGCAACACAATATATATGTGCCTCATTTTACACCACAAATTCAAAAGTTTTCGCTCTTTTATAGAGGGAGTACTTGTATTGTATTGTATTAATAAGAGTACTGTTTCATTTAATTTTTCTTATATAAGGGTCACGTTTTGCACAAGTATTTCAAATTCATTCGATCTAATTCCTCACATAACAATAACTATACGTATTTCATTCTCTAAGTAAATTAGAGTCGGCTACTGCTTCAATTAAGCTCATATCACAATTAAGCTCACATCAAACCAATTAAGGTCACTCCGTAAGTCATCCTCACATGATCCAACAAAAATATCCTCTCCCAGCTTCAAACAAACGACTGAAGCACCAACACTCAATGATCCCACCAGCACCGCCGTGGCATCGTTGCTACTGAGGCTCTCCACATATATCATCCTCTTCGTAAACTTTAAATTTCTCAAAAATTCAAAAAGTTATAACCTAGCTAGGTTGAATATTCTCAGTGTAAGATTATTACGCGAAAGGTTGTAACCAAGAGTAATAAAGAATTTGATGAATCCTTTGGAGGTAGTAGTCCAGGTTGAAAATAGAGGCACAAGTCCTGTGTTTCTAAAGGAAAGGTTCCTCTATGCGCTACCAGGCCAATACGGTCTTGTGATTAAACTGGATGCCCACGAGATAAAGGTTTTCTCGGCGCAGAAATTCTTTAGACGGAACAAGTTATTCAGAAGACCCTCAATTATAGAGGTTCACGATGTAAATGGGAAGCTCGTTCAGCGCGTGACTCCACAAACATTCATGATCTTTCCAAAAATCATCATCTACGAAACTCCTGATGAAAAAGGCGGATCAATCATCCTTGGGATTCGTCCCGGCCGAGCTCTTGAGCTTTCTCGTCTGCGGTACTACCAACTTTCTTCTTCTACTTCTTGATAAGTATTCGTAATTTAATTATTGTATGATAAACAAATGTAGCCGTTCGACCTCTAAATTAACTCATGATCTAAGTATGTCATTCAGTGGTGTAACTAATGGCGGCAAAATGGTTAAAAGGAAATACTTAACCACCCGTATTATCCACTAAAAAATGGGTTGGATAATGAAGTTTTTAAAAACGGGTCAAATATGAATAAAAACTATATTATCCATTTAGAAAATGAATAACTAATGAGTTTAACTTTTACGTTTGTAAAGCTTCAAATTGGGGGTTATTCAAGTTTGGGTGATTAGGAATTCTTCCAAAAGTTGTCATATTCAAAAAGTCATGGTTAATATGGATATTTATATTATCCACCGATTAACCTGTTTTTTATCCGTATTAAATATGGGTCGGATCGGATAATTATCCGTTTTTGTATTACCCGTTTTCAACCTGACCATATCCGACCCGACCCGTCTATTTGTCACCCTAGGTGTAACTTATAACTCTCTATAAATGTTAATGATCAGGGCATTCACCTTTCTCGCGATGGGCTATAAAGGAAGGGACGAAGTTCCGGTTGCCAAGGAATATTCTCAGTGACTTTCTGAAGATTGGACTACAGGCTGTGATAATATTTTAGTGTTTACTGCAGTCGAAAATTCGTTCTTTAGTTTGGCTTGAGGGAGAAGGCTTTTGAATTTTGATATTAATACTTTTTTATTGGGGTGGGGGAGGTGTTGACAAATGACAAATCTTATATATTGATTCTGTACTTTTTTCTATTTTGATGATGGAGGAGAATTAATGTGTATTATTATTATTATTATTATTATTTCGTCTGTTTTCCTATGTGTGTTTGTTTTTTCAAGAGATACTTCATTAATTTGGTTTTTTCCTGTATTTCTGGTTGGCGTAATTCTCTTTTGGGCTCAAATTAGTCATTTACGACCTTCTGCGAGTACGCTAACTACTAACCAAGTTTCAAAAAAATTTCAGTTAATTGTTTAAAGGGAATAAGTTCTAAACATTGAGCAAGACCTCATCAGTTAGTGTGATATTTCTTATGTTTAATAATCTTAAAACCGCCAAGAAGCTGAAGGGAAAGGGAACAAGAAATATGCTCTGCATGAAATTTGTTAAATATATTTCGTCCCTTTTAATTTTATGTATTGAACCTATTTAATTTGATTGGGCACGGATTAAAAAAGAGATGATTTTTTAATTTGTGGTGTAAGCATATCATAACATTTGTATGGTCATAAAATTTATTAAGTATCAAGGTTCACTATTAAAAACATGGCAAAAATCGACCGAAAATCGACCGATGTTCGGTAATTGGCAAAAATCGATCGAAAACCGACCGATTCGTGACGGTCGGTAAAGCCAACCGACCTACTTTGATCGGTCAACTAAATTCTACAAATGACGAAAAAAATATTTAACAGAAAAAACCGACCGACTTCAGTCGGTCAACTAAATTCTACAAACGACCAAAAAATATTTGACTAGTCGTTCGTTTTTTTTTCGACAGACTTCGATCGATTTTTTTTTAATTATGTAATTAAAAGATGCACCATCTGGGAATCGTACCGAGACATGTGCTGTGGCAGGATACTATTCTACCACTAGATCATCGATGATTCTTGAAAAATAAATTTTCCGGAGTGCAAAAATAATTTTTCGCATTTTAGCGCAAAACTAAACCGATCGAATTCGATCGGTTTCGTAAAAAAAAATTAAAAGAAAATATTTTGTTAAACCAACCAATATTTTGGTCGAATTTTTATTAGTGGTTAAAATGAAAAGGTTTAAGTTAATAGTTTTCAAATATAAAAAGGGTCATTTTTTAGATAGTCCAAAAAGTAAATAAGGTCATATAAACTATCTAGAGAAAGTACCATGTAAAGCAACCTAGGGAGAGGGGGTGAAAAGTAGTTTTTGACTTACTAGTATAATTTTTTATATACTCAATAGAGTATAATTTTTTATCAAAGGGTGCTCAACTAAATACCATTCACTCTACCTGGCTACGCCGCTGAGTAGTGTGATTTAAAGCTTATGTACACATTAAGAAAAATATTTGTATACGGTCAAAACTGGTTTCGACCTTCGTATGATTAGTCAAGATTGAAACATAATGGACCGAAGGTCATTTTCATAATATCGAGATGAGATCTGAATCTAGGTTACCAAGCTCAAATTTCTGGGACCGATCAAATACCGAGCTCGAAGTCATTACCGAGCTCGAGTCCAAATCGAACTATGAAGTGAAGTGGTGCCATCGAGCTTAAGAGCCAGAGACCGGCCAATATCAAGTCCGATTCGATACCGAGCCCCGAGTCAATATCGAGCTCGAGTTAATATCGAGCTCTAAATATGAAAATCGACCAATACCAAATCCGACCAAGATCGAGCCAAGAGACAAGAGTCGTTACCATCGCACTAAGGGAGATAATCTCGACGGGAATTAAGAAAAAGCTAATCTATCATGGGATCCCCACTATCTATTTTTAATTACATCTAAAATAGGATTCCTCCACACTAAGAGGGATAGCTACTATTTCTGTAAGGAGATCCAACATTATGGCATTCATACACTCTCATATTATTGATATTCATATAGAGATTATCCTTTTTGGGTTTTGTTTATTAATTCGTCTTGCTTGTTCATAAACTGTTTTTCACTCAATTTGGTTTGTATTTCATTCTTTATACAGTAAATACTCAATATATTTCTATTCACTTTTTCGATTTGTGCCAAGTTATACCACGTATCCTTAGAACTACGTATAAATTCAACTCTATTCGTTTTTTGGGTAAACAGTTTGGAGCCCACCGTGGGGCTAAGGATAACAGTGGTTATTTGGTACGAATCTCTGCAAAACACACCATTTTACACTTGCTCTTAGAAGTATCTTTGATTTCATGTTGAAAACGATGAATTCTCAATTAATGGCCCTACCAATCGACAACGAAGTAGGCCTTCAAGATGAGAACAACAACTTAACCCCCGGGGGTGGAAGGCCACTCGTCGATCCCGTTGGAGCTCGGGTCGAAGAGCCAAAAGACGTTAATTCACATGCGGCCATCAAGGCAAACCAACGTTCCGACCCTGAAAATAGCATTCATGGTGGAACTCGGTCTGCAACTTGAAATACCCAAAACGTTGAGGAAAACGGAATCAGCTTACGTATGATTTTTGATATATTGCAAGCTCAACAAGTAAAAATAGCCCAGTTGCAGAGCCACACCAGGCACCGACCAGACTCGAGCCCAGTCCACCCCAAGAAGTCACCCACAAAATGGGGCCAACTATAGTAAGGTCAAACGAGCAAAAATCGAGGACTAATCCCGAAATTATTAAGATGTTTGAAGAACTGACAAAACGAATAGAGTCAGGAGAAAGGAGGATCCAAGCAAACGACAAAAAAGTGGAAACGTATAACTCCATGGTTGATCATATCTCAGGGGAACCGCCGATATTGAAGGACTTAGATTCCAAAAAAAATTGTACAAAAGCCTTTCCCCCCGAGCGTGGCTCCCAAACCAATCTGAAAGAAGTTTTGCATGCCCGAAATTCCTAAATATAATGGAACGACCAACCCCAACGAACATGTCACCTCTTACACATGTGCCATTAAAGGGAGCGATCTAGAGGTCGATGAGATCGAATCTATATTATTGAAAAAAAATTGGTGAAACCCTGTCAAAGGGAGTAATGATATGGTATCATAATTTACCGTTTAAGTCTATCGATTCTTTTGCTATCCTTGCAGATTCTTTCGTGAAAGCCTACGCCGGAGAAATAAAGGCTGAGACCAGGAAGTCGGACCTTTTCAAGGTAAGGCAGAAGGACAACGAGATGCTAAGAGAGTTCATATCTCGTTTCCAAACAGAACAAATGGATATACCACCGGTCACTGACGATTGGGTTGTACAAGCTTTCACTCAAGGACTGAACGAGCGGAGCTCGATGGCTTCACGACAGTTAAAACAGAATTTGATCGAGTACCCAGCTATTACTTAAGCCGATGTACACAATCGATACCAATTGAAGATCAGAGTTGAAGACGACCAGTTGGGGTCTAGGTCCGTTATTAAAAGGGATCTCGACCGAGAACCAAGGTCAAATAAGGATCGATATCAGCCATATAACGGTGATCGTAGGGGTAGCGAACCTTCACGCAACCCAGTACGAGGTGAAAGGAGAAATGATCTAGGCCAAGGGTCTCAGGGGATGATGAACAGGAATGGGTTTGACAAGCATACCGGACGTAAGGAAGCACCACGGTTATCAGAGTATAACTTCAGCATCGATGCATCCTCCATCATGTCGGCTATCAGACGTATTAAAGATACTAAATGGCCTCGACCTCTGCAGACCGATCCTGCCCAGAGGAATCCCAATCAAATGTGCAAATATCATGGCACTCATGGCCACAGAATGGAAGATTGCAGGCAACTGAGAGAGGAGGTAGCCCAGTTATTCAATAAAGGGCACCTTCGAGAATCTTTAAGTGACAGGGCCAAAAACCATTTCAAAAATAGGGATTTCAGTAGATAAAACGAACAAGAAGAGCCACAACACATCATCAACATGATCATGGGTGGGATTGATACCCCCAGGGCCGGTGCTTAAATGCACTAAGATGTCGATTGTAAGAGAAAAGCGATCTCGGACTCAGGATTACACCCCTGAAGGAACCTTGTCGTTTAATAACGAAGACGCGGAAGGAATCATGCAACCACATAATGATGCACTGGTAATATATGTACTTATGAATAAAACTCAAGTTAAACGTGTGTTAATTGATCCAGGTAGTTCTCCCAACATCATTCGATCGAGGGTCGTGGAGCAACTCGGTCTACAGGACCAGGTCGTGCCCGCAACCTTGTTACTAAACGGATTCAATATGGAATGTCAAACTACTAAGGGCGAAATAATCCTGCCAGTTAACATGGCCGGGACCATCCAAGAAATGAAGTTCCACGTGATAGAAGGCGATATGAGATACAACGCCCTGTTCGGAAGACCGTGGATTTACACTATGAGGGTTGTACCCTCGACCGTCCACCAGGTTTTGAAGTTCCCAACATCGGAAGGATCAAAACGGTCTATAGGGAGCAACCGGCCGCAAAAGAAATGTTTGCCGTCAATGAAGTGATTCCGATATCATCATTATCATCAGCAAAATGATCGGGTTCGAAGAAGGAACATAATACCAAATAGCAATCACAAACGTCAGCTTCGAACCAATTAGAGAATAAGAAGAGTGACAAAGATGATGAACATGGAGTCCCTCGATCCTTCATGGTCCCCGATGATTCTGACGCTACCCAATCAACGGTCGAAGAACTGGAGCAAGTCATACTAGTCGAATATCTTCCTGAACGAAAGGTATACCTTGGCACGGGGTTAGATCCCGATCTCAGGAGAAAGCTTATTCAACTTCTTATAGCTAAAATAGACTATTTCGCTTGGTCCCATCTTTACATGACAGGGATCCCACCGGGAATCACCACTCATAAGCTAAGCTTGGACCCAAAGTTCCACACGGTAAAACAAAAAAAAGGCCCCAGTCCGAAGTCAAACATGCCTTCATCAAAGACGAGGTAACCAAACTTCTTAAAATAGGGTCCATTCGGGAAGTAAAATACCCCAAGTGGCTAGCAAATATGGCGGTAGTCCTTAAAAAGGGGAACAAGCTTAGAATGTGTATAGATTATAAAGACTTGAATAAAGTATGCCCTAAGGATTCTTTTCCTTTGCCTAATATCGATCGTATGATCGACGCCGCGGCCGGCCACGAGACTCTCAGCTTTCTCGATGCCTATTCCGGGTACAACCAAATACAGATGAACCCGGAGGATCAGGAAAAGACCTCTTTTATCATTAAGTATGGGACTTACTTTTATAATGTAATGCCATTCGGCCTAAAAAATATCGGTGCAACTTATCAACGCCTAGTAAACAGAATGTTTGAAAAGCAAATAGGAAAATCAATGGAGGTTTATATTGATGAATGTTAGTTAAGTCCCTACGAGCAGAGGACCATTTAAAGCATTTACAGGAAACTTTCGACATACTAAGGGAGTACAATATAAAGCTCAATCCCGAAAAATGTGCTTTCGGGGTTGGCTCGAGCCAGTTTCTCGGTTTCATGGTGTCCAATCGAGATTAACTCCGATAAAAACAAAGCAATCGAGGACATCACGGTGGTAGATAATGTAAAGTCCGTGCAAAGGCTAACGGGACGGATAGCCGCCCTGGGACGATTCATTTCGAGATCCTCGGATAGGAGCCACCGATTTTTCTCTTTGCTTAAAAAGAAAAGCAATTTTTCATGGACCCCGGAATGTCAGCAGACTTTGGAAGAGCTAAAACGGTATTTATCAAGCCCTCCATTGCTTCATACCCCGAAGGCAGACGAACAGCTTTATCTGTATCTAGCTGTCTCGGAGATAGCGGTAAGTGGAGTCCTAATTCGAGAAGAACGAGGTATGCAATTCCCTATTTATTATATCAGTCGAACTTTAGGTGAGGCCGAAACTAGATATCCACACTTAGAAAAATTAGCGCTTGCTTTATTAAGTGCCTCTAGGAAACTAAAACCATATTTCTAGTGCCATCCGATACATGTTGTAACAAACTATCCTTTACGAAATATTTTACACAAACCTGAGCTTTCAGGTCGATTGGCCAAATGGGCCATAGAGATCGGCGGGTACAACATCGAGTATCAACCTCGAACCACTATCAAATCTCAAATTTTAGCGGACTTCGTGGCTGACTTTACGTCGACCTTCGTACCCAAGATTGAAAAAGAATTACTGATAAAATTGGGTACCTCTTCGGGAGTCTGAATCCTCTTTACAGAAGGTGACTCGAACACAAAGGGGTCCGGACTGGGCATCGTACTGAAATCGCACATAGGTAATATAGTTAGACAGTCTATTAAAACTAAAAAATTGACTAACAATGAGCCCGAGTATGAGGCCGTGATTGCAGGTCTCGAATTAGCTAGAAGTTTGGGGGCCGAGGTTGTGGAGGCTAATTGTGATTCCCTCCTCATAGTAAATCAAGTCAATGGGACTTTTGAAGTCCGAGAAGATCGAATGCAGAGGTACTTGGATAAATTACAAGTGACTCTACATCGATTCAAAGAATGGACTTTGCAACATATACTTCGAGAGCAGAACAGTGAGGCCGACGCTCTTGCGAACTTAGGTTCGTCGGTCGAGGATGACGAACTCAACTCGGGGACTGTTGTACAACTCATGAAATCGGTAATCGAAGAAGGTTGGAGAAACAAATATATAGAGTACTTCAAGAACGGTAAACTTCCGTCGGATCCAAAGGAATCGAGAGCTCTACGCACAAAAGTTGCACGGTTCACCTTATCCAATGATGGAACACTATTTAGAAGGACCTTCGATGGTCCACTGGGAATATGTTTAGGACCGGGAGATACCAACTACATCCTATGTAAGATTCACGAGGGCACTTGTGGGAATTATTCCAGTGCCGATTCATTGGTCCATAAAATAATCAGAGCAAGGTATTATTGGACCGATATGAACAAGAACGCAAAGGAGTTCGTTTAAAAATGCGATAAATGCCAAAGATATGCGCCCATGATTCATCAACCCGGGGAACTTCTCCACTCGGTCTTATCTCCATGGCCCTTCATGAAATGGGGAATGGACATCGTCGGCCCCCTCCCATCGGCCCCAGGTAAGGCTCAGTTTATTTTATTTATGACTGATTATTTCTCTAAATGGGTTGAAGCACAGGCTTTCGAGAAAGTCAGAGAAAAGGAAGTAATAGACTTCATTTGGGACCACATCATATGTCGGTTCGGGATGCCATCCGAAATTGTATGTGATAATGGAAAGTAATTCATTGGCAGTAAAGTAACTAAATTTCTCGAAGACCACAAAATCAAAAGGATCCTATCAACACCTTATCATCCCAGTAGGAACGGACAGGCCGAATCGACCAATAAAACCATCATCAAAAATCCTAAGAAAAGATTAACCAATGCTAAAGGAAAATGGAGAGAAATACTACCCGAAGTCCTATGGGCGTACCGCACGACATCAAAATCCAGTACCGTAGCAACACTATTTTCATTGGTTTATGGCGTCGAATCTCTTATCCTGGTTGAGGTCGGAGAACCTAGCATCAGATTTTGGTATGAGACAAATGAGTCGAATAACGAGACAATGAACACAAGCCTAGAATTATTGGACGAAAAATGAGAAGCAGCTCTCGTCCGATTAGCCGCCCAAAAATAGCGGATCGAAAGGTATTATAATCAAAGAACCAATCTTCGATATTTTAAAATCGGGGACTTAGTGCTAAAGAAAGTCACCCTCAATACCCGAAAACCAAATAAATGAAAACTTGGTCCGAACTGGGAAGGACCGTATCATGTTCTCGAAATCGTCGGAAAAGGATCCTACAAGCTCGGTGTAATAAACGGCAAATAACTACCAAGCAATTGGAATGTGTCACACCTAAAACGATACTACTGTTAAGGTACGACCCTCCTATGTTCATTTATATTTCGAAATTAACCCTTAACCAGAAACGGGGATGGAGTATTCAACTCGAAGCCTTTAGGCCTGAAAGCACGCGTTGCACTCTTTTTTTCTTAGACCGGTTTTGTCCCAAATGGGTTTTTTGGCAAGGTTTTTAATGAGGCAACCATTGATCGTGCTAACTTAGAATAATTCAACAGTATCCAAGGCCTCTTTACAATCAACCTCGGATACTGGGGGACATTACCCTCGAATGTATCAAGTTCGATGCAAGGAAGTTACTTCATGAAAACAGGGCTTCGATAGGAAAAATTGTAAGAGCCCAATGGTCAAAACAAACCATGCTCGTGTAGTTTTCTCGATCGCTGGTACAAAACATGAACACATGTATAATGATATAAAGAGAAATTTCTTCTTTACCGATATCTCATATCTCAGAATCCATCCTCTATTTCGTGATCTATTATGCAAACAGGCTTAAGGGCCGACCATTACCCCATAAATCGGGGGCTGCCAACTAAAAAATAAATAAAATCAAGCCCCACATAAACCTAAGGGCTACATCACTTCGAGTTCAAGCAAAACTCTCACTCAACCATAAATCCTACGGGCTACATTACTTTGAGTTCGAGCAAACATTCACTCGACTACTAAGCCTACGGGCTACATTACTTCGAGTTCGAGCAAACACTCACTCAACTATTAAGCTTAAGGGATACTCTTACTTCGAGTTCGAGCAATCACTCACTCGACCATAAAGCCTAAGTGCCACTCTTACTTCGAGTTCGAGCAAACACTTACTCGACTATTAAGCCTAAGGGCTACTCTTACTTTGAGCTCGAGCTAACACTCACTCGATTGCTAAGCCTAAGGGCTACTCTTACTTCGAGTTTGAGCAAACACTCACTCGACCGTAAAGCCTAATGGCTACTCTCACTTCGAGTTCGAGCAATCACTCACTCGACCATAAAGCCTACCGGCTATATTACTTCGAGTTCGAGAAAACACTTACTCGACTACTAAGCCTATGGGCTACATTACTTCGAGTTCGAGCAAACACTCGCTCGACTATTAAGCCTAAGGGCTACTCTTACTTCGAGTTCGAGCAATCACTCACTCGACTACTAAGCCTAAGGGATACTCTCACTTCGAGTTCGAGCAATCACTCACTCGACCACTAAGCTTACGGGCTACATTACTTTGAGTTCGAGCAAATACTCACTCGACTATTAAGCCTAAGGGCTACATCACTTCGAGTTCGAGAAAAACTCTCACTCGACCATAAAGCCTACGAGCTACATTACTTCGAGTTCGAGCTAACACTCACTCGACTACTAAGCCTACAGGCTACATTACTTCGAGTTTGAACAAACACTCACTCGACTATTAAGCCTAAGGGATACTCTTACTTCGAGTTCGAGCAATCACTCACTCGACCATAAAGCCTAAGGGCCACTCTTACTTCGAGTTCAAGCAAACACTCACTCAACTATTAAGCCTAAGGGATACTCTTACTTCGAGTTAGAGTAAACACTCACTCGACTATTAAGCCTAAGGGATACTCTTACTTCGAGTTCGAGCAAACACTCACTCGACTATTAAGCCTAAGGGCTACTCTTACTTCGAGCTCGAGCAAACACTCACTCGGTTATAAAGACTACAAGGTCCGACTTCGATCAAATTGCCTAAAGCCTCGAACTTATGAAAACTTTCCTAAGGCATAAATGAAACAAAATTGTCACAAGGCAGAGAATAAGACAAAGACAAGTCGGGAAAGGAAAAAGATCTTTATATATATATAAGAGTATTTACAAGGTCCGATCAGGACCCTACACAAAAAGATCAAAATAAAAAAACCCTTAGTTTCTTGATTATCTCCGGGGGCAGTCTCTTCTCCATCGGGCTCCTCCCCGCTCTCAGACCCACTCTTTCTCTCATCATCATCATCATCATCATCGAAATCCAGGTCTCCAGTATCGGCTTCAAGTTCTTCGATAAGATCAAAACCTCGAGCATGGATCTCCTCGAGGGTTTTCCTCCGAGATTGGCATTTGGCGAGCTCAGCAACCTAATGTGCTCGAGTTTGAGCGGTCTCTGCTTCCTCTCTTGCTTGCACTTGGGTGACTTTAGCATCGGCCCGATAGGCGGCCACGATTGCATCCGCCTCGACCTTTGCTTTCTCGGCCTTGGCAAATTCAGAAGCCAACCGAGCTTTGAGCTCCTCTATTTTTCTTGCTTGAGCCGAGCTCTTCTCTTTCATGCCTTGAAGTTGACTTTCGACCGATGATAATTGAGCTCGAGCGGTCTCTTTCTCTACATCAAAATGGTCCATACCTTCTTTCCATCCCGAGGACTCCTTCTTTATCTTGTCGACCTCCTCACGAAACTGCTCGATCCTCTCGATCTTCTGCTGCAGCTGTGAGATTGAAATGTTAGCCACCGTTCCCGAGTCGAGACCACGAGCTTTTAAAATTTTCATTACCTGCTCGATCAGGTCTGTCTGATCATGGTGAGCCTTGGCCAACTCGGCTTGAAGATCTTTGATCTCTTCATCTTTCTACCCACTAAGAAGTTTGATGGCATTTCTCTCCTCTGTAAGCCCTCGAAAGTCGGCCTCACGTCGGCTAAGATCTGCCCGAGACTTGGAAAACTCCTCTAGATGAAGAGCTAAAGCCTATACGAAAAAAAGAAAAAGTTAGGCACAAAATGGAAAAATATGCCATCAACAAAGGGAATCGAGACATACCCGATTCAGGGCTCGTTGAACCTCGAATAAAAGACCCGACGCATCACTAGGGATAGCAGCATCCTCGATACCGGTAAACAAATCATAAAAGGGGTCCTCTCCCTCATGGGCCCCATTTACCTCGAGGGTCCCCAAAGCCCGGGCTTCCCGAATTGCCCCTTTGGAAAAAGCAGGGAGAGTAGGCGAGTCTCTAATTACTATTGCCCCAAGCGAGTCGCTCAGGGCATTCTCCTCAGTTTGAAGAGCTTCAAGGACGGACCCTTCAGATATACCCACCGTTTGTTGACTTATGTGGGAGGCATCCTCGATCTCCAACGACTTGGGGACTTTTCCCGAGTCTTTCTCCGATATCCCTTCAGTTCGAGACGGAGCCTCATCAACCGCCATCGACCCAGCTGCCTTTGGGGCATCGATGGTGTTCATCACTCGGGCCACCAGTATGGACCCATCATTTTATTCTTCTTCTTCTTCGTCTTCATCCCTTAGACGCCGAATTGATTCTTCAGTCAAATGGATGGTATTCTTCCTCGGCTTATGAGCTATCCTTGTCTTATGTTTTGGATCCTCGGAAGTAGAATCCCTTTTTATCTTGTTGTCCTTCGCCGGTTTCGGAACCGAGGCCGAAGTCTCTTCCTCGCCAGATGGGGGCCTCAAAACCACATATTTGCCCAAGCCTACACAAGAAAATTGGTTAAGTATAAAAAAGACATTTTGTTCGAATCATCGAAGGCATGGGAAAGAGAATTACCATGAGTTTTAGCCTCCCATCGACCCTTTGATAAGTCGCACCATGAACGCTCGACATATGTGGAGGTCGAAGCTAGGTCCCGTACCCAGGTCTCAAGTTTAGGAATAGCACTGGGCATCCAAGAAACCGCTACATCACGGAAAAGGATATCGGTGAGAAAGAAATGAAGGAGCAAAACAATAGGACGTAACAATAGAATTATACTTACGCTTCATGTTCCATTCCTCGGGAAATGGCATCTTCTCGGCCGGGATTAGGTCGGAAGTCTTCACTCGAACGAACCTGCCCATCCAGCCTCGGTCCTTGTCCTTGTCTATGCTCGAGAACAACACTTTGTTACCCCGACACTGGAGTTTTATTAACCCACCTCGATAGAGGCGGGGGCTGTACAATCTAATGAGGTGGTCGAGGGTGAAAGTCATCCCTTCAACTTTGTTCACAAAGAAGCGGATCATAATAATGATCCGCCAAAAAGAAGGATGGATTTGGCCTAGGGTTATTTGGTATTAGAGGCAAAAATCGATGACAACTGGGTCGAGTGGGCCCAACGTGAAAGGGTAAGTATAAACACTTAAAAACCCTTTCACATGAGTAGTAATATCATCTTTGGGAGCCGGGATTATCACTTCTTTGTTCTCCCAGTTGCAATCTTTCCTCAACTGTTTAAGATGTCCCTCGGTTATCGAGAACATATACCTCGATATTGGCTTGCATCGACCGAAAACCGGTGAGGCTTTATCGATCTTAAAATCAGAGGTAAGAACACCCCCCCTCCACGAGAACACACTCCTCAGGTCGTGGCTCCACCGGTGTTTTATCGCCGGCGGGCCGCGAAGAAGAAACTTTTTCTTTTTGAGGAACGATTTTTGACGTTTTCGCCATTTGAATTTGAAGATTGAAGATAGAGGAAGATGACAAGATTTGGTGTTCTGAAGAGGAATTTTGCAGTGAAAATTACAGATTTACAGATGACGAACTCAGAAGATGTGAAAAAGAACTTAGAAGATTTGGAAATTGGAGATGTAAAAGTAAAAAATGGTAAAAAGAGGAGCTATTTATAGGATTGGCAATGACGGTTCAATATCAGCAATGGCCGATCATCGTCTGACATGCATTTAATACCTTGGTAACTGAACCGACGGGACATCTATCACGTACGTCATGGTCGGGCTTGTCACACCTCCTTTTTTCCGAGGGGATAAAGGATAGGGAGTTTTTTCAATTTAAGTGACATTATTCGAAATGGGATTATTTATTTATTCAGAGTCGCCACTTGGAATAATTTATGGTGTCCCAAGTCACCGATTTATTTTAGAATCCCAAATCGAGGAAAATTGACTCTTATTTATGGTCTGCGAACACAGAAGACCGGGTAAGGAATTCTGTTAACCCGAGAGAAGATGTGAGGCACTCCCGAGTTCCGTGGTTTTAGCACGGTCGCTCAACTATTAATAATTGGCCTAGTTATCTGATTTAATACATGTTTTAAACCTATATGTGCATTTTTATTCCTTTTACCGCTCAACATTACTGCATTTTAAACTATATGTGCATTGTCATACACTCATTGTTTATACACATTCAAATCGCGTCACGTGAAACGCACCCGCAATCTACAACGTGTTTAATTTTATTTATTATTGTTTGAAGTTGTGGTCGAGTCACGTGAAACGCACACTCGAATTAGGGATTACGTATCGTGACCATGACACGGGAACCGTACCCACAGTCACGATAATTTATTATTAATCGCGCCTAAAGCAAGCTACGATGTTCGAATATTATTCAATTACTAATTTTGAGATTATTGTAAGGTCATGAGGTATGTAATTATTTGTGAAAGAATTGGATTTATTATTTATAGAAAAGTGGGCTAGTTTAGAGAAAGATGGGTCAACTATGTTATTTATTACTTTGGGCCTGATGAGACTAAATCTTTTGGCCCAAAATCTTTTCTTCTCCAATAGCCCAAAAACCAATTTCCTTAGAAACAAATCGTGGCCCAAGCAAATTATCCAACCCATTATCCTATATTCTGTACATTTCTTAAACAAAACTAATGACACCACAATCTCATGAACAAAATTAGTAAACAAGCCAAATTACAGTGATTCAATAGACCCTTTATCCGGCTAAATCAACTCAAAACAAAAACTTTGCAACTCTAAAATTAACATCATGGTCCAATAAACATATGAACAAGGAAACAATCAGATTCAAATGATTCAAATATCAATAGAGTGAACTACTACTTCATGCTATCCAATAATCACACCAATAGACAAGAAGGTAAATGGACAATTATAATCAGTGAAGAAAGGAAAATAACGGACCTTTGATATAAATTAACATAGTTGAAATTACAAGAGCGCTAAACAATACGACGAGTGTTGACTGGAGCTTTTACCTGCCACGAAACTTCGAACAAAAAATCGCGACTTGCAACCCCGATCGACCTTGCAAGACCGGTGATTTAGTGGTTTATTTTTGTTGGGTTTAAAGCTTTTTTTTGCGAAGGTGATTTTGCTGGATTTTTCGAAAGAGAGACGAAGAAAGAATGACACGAGTAGAAATTTCCTTATCCTAAAAGAAGAAAATAAATTTCTCTCAATTCCTTCCTCCCTATTTTTTTTTCTCTTTCCATCCTCACATTTCTCTTCTGTTTATAGAAAAATAAATTTCGAAATTTTTCAGATTTGTTTTTATATTATTTTTTAATTAAAAAATAATCCCACTTTACATTTTTCTTCTTTTTTTAAAAAACAATAATTCCCCACTTTCCTTTACTTTTATTTTTTAATTTCTCACCTTTTTTACTTTTATTATATTTAAATTCCCACTTTTTTTACTTTTCTTTTTTTATTTCCCCCTTATTTTACTTTTCTTTTTTTTAATTTCCATTTTTTACTTTTTTTTTTAAACCATTCAGCTACATTTACTTTTATTTTTTAATTCCAACTTTCTTTTACTTTTCATTTTTTAAATTTCCACATTCTTTTACTTTTATTTTTTTAATTTTTCACTTTCTTTTACTTTTTTATTAAATAATTTCCACCTACTTTTACTTTTATTTTTTAATTTTATATTTCTACTTTTACTATTTTTTAATTCCCATCCAAAATTTAAAAAAATAAATAAATAAATAATAATAATAATAAATTTATTTATTTTCGGTTTTTTAATTCATTTTATTTAAAAATAAAGATAAAATAAAAATAAAAATAATACTAATAGTAATAATTCACCTTTTAAATTATTATTAATATTTACCCTATATAAATAAAATGTAACAAAGCTAAAAAATATATATATATTAAATTTCTAAAACTATTTACATAGTAGAAGGTGATAAAAATTCAAATATAGTCAAAAATTAGGTGCTCACAGCTGCCCCTCTTTGCTTGGAAACATGAAAAAATTTTAGGCAAAGACTAGGTGAGCCATGTGACTAATTTTCGACCAAACTATTATTCAAAAGGAAAAGAAATAAAAGATAGGGTGCAACCGAGTCCTGGTTTTGGACAGCCTACATATCCCGGGTTATAGGGGAATCAGGTCGCGTGTAGTTCAAGGAGAATGGTGGAATGTTGAGTTGAGGAGTCGGGTGAGGTTCCGTCGAGGCTCCGGTCCACTGTCCTGCTATTATATCAAAACAATAAAAATAAAAAAGAAACTAAACAAGCCTATGAGCTATGAGTTACAAGATTCCTATCTATGAGTCTTCTGAAACTTGATCTTGAGTCTTGACTGGTTCTTCATGCAAACCCTGATCTAAACCTTGATGCTCACTAGCTGTGGGTTCCAGTTCATTGTTCTATAGCTTCTTCTAATCAAACCGGGACTCCAATGCTTGTGGCTTCAGTCATGTCTTGAGCATTCCACATCTTTTCAACTGATGTTGCATTTTGGATTCACTTATTTTTTTTTCTTTTCTTTTATTCTAAATTGAGACTTCTTCTTTTGGTCATCTCGAACCATGTTCCTCGAGGTAAAACCTACTCAGACACCAAAACAAACAAAGGAACGAAATTTTCTGCCCCAGTTTGCATTGGAAAAATTTCATGAGTTATTGTAACAAAATTCTAATTTACTTATTTATTGAAAGCAATAAAAGGTCGAGAGTGGTGTACCCCAAAAAAGTCCTTTTTTGGATGGTGTTCCTTTATTGTCAAAAGTATGTCTCAACTAAGGATTGGTGTACCTTATGTTGGGAAAATGCAGCCAGGGAATGGGATACCCTATATTGGCAAATATATCAGGGAGTGGTGTACCCTGCATTTAAGATCAAATCAACTAGGGAGTGGAGACCCTATGTTGGAAAGGAGACTAGGGAGTGGAGATGTTATGTCTAAAATAAAAATCAACTAGGGAGTGGAGACCCTATGTTGGAAAGGAGACCAGGGAGTGGAGACCCTATGTCTAAAATAACATCAACTAGGGAGTGGAGACCCTATGTTAGAAAGGAGACTAGGGAGTGGATACCCTATATTTAAAATAACATCAACTAGGGAGTGGATACCCTATGTTGGAAAAGAGACTAGGGAGTAGAGACCCTATGTCTAAAATAACATCAACTAGGGAGTGGAGACCCTATGTTGGAAAAGAAACTAGGGAGTAGAGACCCTATGTCTAAAATAACATCAACTAGGGAGTGGAGACCCTATATTGGAAACATGACTAGGGAGTGGAGACCCTATGTCTAAAATAACTTCAACTAAGGAGTGGAGATCCTATGTTGGAAAAAAGACTATAGTGGAGACCCTATGTCTAAAATAACATCAACTAGAGAGTGGAGACCCTATGTTGGAAAAACGACTAGGGAGTGGATACCCTATATCTAAAATAACATCAACTAGGGAGTGGAGACCCTATGTTGGAAAAGAGACTAGGGAGTGGAGACCCTATGTCTAAAATAACATCAACTAGGGAATGAAGACCCTTTGTTGGAAAAGAGACTAGGGAGTAGAGACCCTATGTCTAAAATAACATCAACTAGGGAGTGGAGACCCTATGTTGGAAAAGAGACTAGGGAGTGGAGACCCTATGTCCAAAATAACATCAACTAGGGAGTGGAGACCCTATGTTGGAAAAGAGACTAGGGAGTGGAGACCCTATGTCTAAAATAATTATCAACTAGGGATTAGAGACCCTATGTTGGAAAAGTGACTAGGGAGTGGAGACCCTATGTCCAAAAATCATCAACTAGGGAGTGGAGAACCTATGTTGGAAAAGAGACTAGGGAGTAGAGACCCTATGTCCAAAAATCATCAACTAGGGAGTGGAGACCCTCTGTTGGAAAGTGACTAGGGAGTGGAGACCCTATGTCTAAAAATCATCAACTAGGGAGTGGAGACCCTATGTTGGAAACGTGACTAGGGAGTGGAGACCCTATGTCTAAATATATCAACTAGGGAGTGGATACCCTATGTTGAAAGAAGCGACTAGGGAGTGAAGACCCTATGTCTAAAATAATCATCAACTAGGGAGTGGAGACCCTATGTTGTAAAATCAGACTAGGGAGTGGAGACCCTATACTACCGTGATTTTGAACCTTTTTTTTTTCAACATCATTTTTTTCTTTTTTATTTCAGATAATGAGTAAATGCGGGAAAGAAGTTTTGGAGGAGACTTCCCTTTTGGAGTAGTTGCGGGAAAGAAGTTTTGGAGGAGACTTCCCTTTTGGAGTAGTTGCTGCAAAACTGTTTCTAGCCTTTGCGCAATTTCATTTTGGTTGCACATGCTTCTTGCAAGGTTGCTTTTGGATTGCACCTGTTTCCTATTTTTTCAAACAAAGAATAATCTGTCAGTTTGAAATGGTGGTTGGTTTTGTGGCCTTGATTGTTTCAGTCACTTGGTCTCGGCCCTTTCAGTTGCAACTGGTTATTTCCTGAATATCGATTGCATTTCTAAACTCGGAGAACCTCTAGCTTTTTCGGACTTTGCCATGATGGTTAGTCACGTGGGACTTAACCTTATCAACTTTTATTTTGCCCTTGTGGGCATTTGACTTTGAATTTCCTCTTTCAACAGTTTTTGATTTCGAAATATCGGCCAACATGGCTAGTTGGAGTCGACTTGATGCCCTTGCCGAGATTGGGTGCCTTTTCTTTTGCATACTGGCTTGTATCAAGTGAGAACCCTGTAAATCAATCCTTCCTTCCCTTATTTGTCTTAGTTTTGGAACAGAGTTAAACCAAAAAGGATTCAAAGAAAAGCAAACAATGGAATGGACAAATGAATTTAGACAAGAGGTATCCCTTTCGGGGAAAAGAAAGGACTTATCTGGAGTGTATACGGACTTCAATGAACATGACATGCCTCTTGAACTAGATGCCTGATCTGTGTAAACCGTTCAACTCTCAGAAATTCATCACAACTCTTGCCTTGAGACTGAGAAACTTTGCCCAGGACTGTGTCGATGCCAGTGACTATGAGGATCCTCTTTTCGATCAGTGGCGCCCTTTGCGGGTTTTCACCAGCTGGCCTCTCTCATTTCTCTTCTCAACATTGCCTTATAGTGCTCTTTGTGAGTTTTCACTAACAAGACTCTCATTTTCAAATTTCTCTGCTTACCATCGCCTTATGGTGCCCGTGAGGTTTTCACCGATAAGACTCTCTCATTTTATTTCTCTCATTTTGTTGTATCAGATCCGAGTAACTGTATCCTCCCATTTTGAATCTCTTTGCCGATTGATCGGAAGGACTTGAAAAGGATTTGGGTAAAAAGGATTTGGATTGAATTACAACTTTGGAACCTTTCAGACAAAACCATCGCCAAACCATTATAATATCTGCCCCAGTTTCACTTTTGGGAGAATTTAGGTTTTTGTTTTGGTGTGACTAAACCCCAGAGAGAGGCTGCCTACGTATCCTTTCGGAATCAAGTCAAACGTAGTTCAAGGAACTTTGTTTTTTATTTTTTTATTTTTATTTTTTTGATTTTTTTATCTTTTTCTTTTTTTTCCTTTTCCGTAGTAACTTCCAGGTTCCAAAGAGGGTTATCAAAGAAAATAAAAAGGGTCATACATAATACCTCTTGACCGCATCTGCATTGACAGCTGTTTTGGGGTCATTTCCTTGAATGTCTCCCAAGTACAACGCTCCTTTCGGCAACAGTTTTCTTATAATGTATGGACCTTTCCAATTTGGAGCAAATTTTCCTTTTTCTTCCTCATGATGTGGGAGAATACGTCTCAGAACGAGTTGCCCCACTTTGAATTTCCTGGGCCGTACTTTCTTATTGTAGGCACGGGCCATTCTTTGTTGGTACAACTGCCCGTGGCAAACTACGGCCATTCTCTTTTCATCAATCATAGTTAATTTTTCCAACTGAGCTTTGACCCATTCATCATCCTCGATCTCGGCTTCAACAATGATTCGAAGAGAGGGAATTTCAACTTCTGCAGGTATTACGGCTTCAGTGCCATAAACCAATAAGTAAGGCGTAGTCCCAACTGATGTGCGCACGGTTGTGCGATATCCCAATAATGCGAAAGGCAGCTTTTCATGCCACTGTCTAGAACTTTGAATTATTTTCCTTAGGATCTTCTTGATATTCTTGTTTGTAGCTTCAACAACGCCATTAACTTTGGGCCGATAAGGGGTAGAATTATGATGCGTAATCTTAAATTGTTCACATACCTCCCTCATCAAGTGGCTGTTCAGATTTGCAGCATTGTCTGTAATGATAGTTTTAGAAATACCAAAACGACAAATAATATTGGAATGCACGAAGTCCACCACCGCTTTCTTGGTGACGGTTTTGAAAGTGACTGCTTCAACCCACTTTGTGAAATAATCAATGGCAACCAAGATGAATCTGTGCCTATTTGAAGCTTTCGGCTTGATTGGCCCCATGACATCCATACCCCAGGCAACGAACGGCCAAGGTGCTAGCATAGGATGCAACTTTGAAGGCGATGCATGAATCAGGTCACTGTGTATCTGAAACTGATGACATTTTCGGACAAAATTGAAGCAATCCTTTTCCATGATTATCCAGTAATAACCTGCCCGAAGGATTTTCTTTGGAAGGACATATCCGTTCATGTGAGTTCCACATACTCCCGAATGCACTTCGTTCATGATCTTTTTAGCTTCTAGGGCATCTACACACCTCAAAAGATTCAGAGCTGGAGTTCTTTTGTATAAGATTTCTCCGCTCAAGAAGAAAGAACTGGCAAGCCTTCTAATGGTTCTCTTTTGGTCTCCACTAGCCTGCTCGGTATATTTCTTTGTTTTCAAAAACCTTTTGATATCATGATACCATGGTTGAACATCTGGTTCTATTTCAATTGTATTACAATAATCATGCCTTTCTTGAATTTGTATTTCCAGCGGGTTAATATGGACATTGCCCGGATACGGCAGCATTGAGGCCAAAGTAGCTAATGCATCAGCTAACTCGTAGTGGACTCGAGGATAATACCTGAACTCGACGGACTTGAATCTTTTGCTAAGATATTCCACATGTTGCCTATATGGGATAAGCTTGATATCTCGAATTTCCCATTCACCTGTGGCTTGCCGAATGATCAAATATGAATCTCCCATGACTAACAATTCTTCCACATCCATATCAACTGTCATATTCATGCCCATAATGCAAGCTTCATACTCAGCGGTGTTGTTGGTTCAGAAGAACCGAAGCTGGGCTGTGGACAGATAGTGCTGACCGGTGGGCGAAACCAAAATTGCCCCAATCCCGACACCTTTTGCATTTACAGCTCCATCAAAGAACATTTTCCAAGCATTGGTGTCTTCTAGAATTACTTCAACTGAATTTACTTCCTCGTCTGGAAAGTAAGTACTTAGGGGTTGGTATTCATCATCAACCGGGTTCTCAGCTAAATGATCCACCAAGGCTTGAGCTTTCATCGATGTACGGGTGACATAGACAATGTCAAACTCAGTGAGCAGGATTTGCCATTTTGCTAACCTTCCCGTGGGCATTGGTTTCTGGAATATGTACTTCAGAGGATCCATTCTAGTTATGAGATATGTGGTATAGGCCAAAATATAATGTCTGTGCTTCTGGGCGACCCAAGTTAGGGCGCAACAAGTTCTTTCCAACAAAGTATACTTGGCTTCATAAATGGTAAACTTCTTGCACAAGTAGTATATGGCCTTCTCTGTCTTCCCGGTCATATCATGTTACCCCAGGACACAGCCAAAGGAATTTTTCAAGATTGTCACATACAAGAACAAAGGTCTTCCTGGCTCGGGTGGAACCAACACTGCCGGATTTGACAGATATTCTTTGATCTTATCAAAAGCCTCTTGACATTCATCTGTCCATTTGATCACTGCATCTTTCTTCAGCAACTTAAATATGGGCTCACACGTGGTAGTAAGCTGAGCAATGAACCTGCTGATGTAATTCAATCTCCCTAGCAGACTCATGACCTCTTTCTTGGTTCTCGGAGGTGGCAAATCCCGAATAGACTTTATCTTTGTCGGATCTAACTCAATACCCCTCCGGCTGACTATAAACCCCAGAAGTTTCCCAGATGGAACTCCGAATGCACATTTGGCTAGATTCAATTTCAAGTCATACCTGTGCAGACGCTCAAAGAACTTTCTCAGATCTCACACATGGCCTTCTTTTGTTCTGGATTTAATGATCACATCATCCACATAGACCTCAATTTACCGGTGCATCATGTCATGGAAGATGGCAGTCATGGCTCTCATGTAAGTTGCCCCGGCATTTTTCAAACTGAATGGCATGACTCTATAATAATAAGTGCCCCACGGCGTGGTGAAAGCCGTCTTTTCTGCGTCGTCCTCATCCATCAGAACCTGGTGGTACCCAGCATAACAATCCACGAAAGACTGTATCTCATGTTTGGCACAGTTGTCAACAAGAATATGAATGTTTGGAAGTGGAAAGTTGTCCTTGGGACTTACTTTGTTCAAATCCCGATAATCAACACACACTCGGGCTTTCCTATCTTTTTTCGGCACTGGGACCACATTAGCCAACCACGTGGTGTATCGGACCACCCGAATTACACCAGCTTTTAATTGTTTGGTGACTTTTTCTTTGATCTTATCACTGATTTCTGTTTTAAACTTTCTTTGCTTTTGTTGTACGGGATGGGTAACCGGGATAAGTTGGCAATTTATGTACTACCAAATCAACGCTCAAACCTGGCATATCATCATAGGACCATGCAAACACATCCTTGAATTCAAACAAAAGTTGGATCAATGCATCCCTAGTTCTTTCATCGGCGTGAATGCTTATCATGGTTTCTCGGACCTCTTCTGGACTGCCCAAATTAACTAGCTCGGTTTCATTTAAGTTTGGCTTAGGCTTATTCTCAAATTGTTCCAATTCTCGATTTATTTCCCTAAAAGCCTCATCTTCATAATATTCTAGATCTTGATTCAATATTTCACAGTTAGACAACATTTTAGGATCTGGGCATGAAGTCTGCAAGCAAGTCATGTTATTTAAGTCTACATTATTAGAACTGAAAAGGAAAAGATAAGAAAAATAGCAAAATTAGAATAAAGAAAAAGGAAACATCCATTGATGATGAAATATTGATTTGATTTCATTTCATTGAAGATAAGAGGGTTTACATCGAAATCAAAAGACAATAAAATAAAAATATTCGAGTTACACCCTGAAATAACTCGTAATGTAGAAAAGATGGCACGACTGTACTACCGAGATTCCCGCCTGACAGGGAATGGGGTAGCTTTTCAATTCTGAAGCTTGGAATTTGGTCCCATGTATAACACATCATCAGTGCTCGTTCCTTCCCCCGGCTGGACCATGTGAGACTCATACAACATTTTTTTCATGGCTTCACAAATATCCTCAAACTCTTCGGTCGTGAAAGCCTTTTCTTATTCTTCTTCTACATATTTGGGATCAATAAATGACTTGGCGAGATGCGGAACGGGCTGAGGCAGGACCCACCCATTTTTCTTGCGCTCATCAGCCTATTTTCTATCGGCCTCTGTAGCTCGAAAACCTATGCCGAAGAACTTCTCATTGGCGGTTGAAGTAACGGGCTCTATGATGCCTTGTAGAGATACCCTGAGCCCCTTTCCGGGCTTGTACCCATGTTTAATCATTTCAGTGGCGACCATGACCGAGGCATTAGATAAGCAAGGTTGAGGGAACAGGGCCCCTTCTTCGCATTGGTCGGCGACCACAATTTCGAAGGCTTGGTAGACAATGTGCTCACTTCCTTCTCTAGCTTCGAGGCATGGGACTGAAGGGTCCCTGTAAATGGATTGTTCATCCTCCCCGTGGACAATAATTTCTTGGTTTTCATGTTCAAATTTGACCATTTGATGAAGAGTGGAGGGCACAGCTCCTGCAGCGTGAATCCATGGTCTTCCTAGGAGAAAATTATATGAAGTATCCATGTCAGGAACCTGAAAAGTTACTTCGAAATTCACAGGGCCAATGGTCAAAATCAGATCAATTTCCCCTACTGTGTCTCACTTGACACCATCAAAAGCGCGCACACAGACATTGTTTGGCAGAATTCTTTCTGTTCCAATTTTCATCCTCTAGAGCGTTGAGAGAGGGAAAATGTCGACCCCAGACCCTCCATCTAGCATGACTCTCTTCATATAATAACCTTCGCATTTGACAGTCAAGTGAAGGGATTTGTTGTGGGCAGCTCCCTCTTGGGGCAAATCATCACGGCTGAAGGAAATCCTATTAACTTCGAAGAATCTTTCAGCCATTCTCTCCAGTTGTTCAACTGAAGTTTCAACCGGGACATATGCCTCGTTCAATGTTTTCAGGAGTACCTTCTGATGTTCATCTGAGCTAAGAAAAGAGATAAAAGTGAAACCTAGGAAGGAGTCTTCCTGAGCTGGTCAATTATTTCATATTCCGAAGTTTTTATTTTTCGAAAAAACTCTTCTGCTTCCTCAGCGCTCACAGGCTTCTTAGGCGGAAACCGTTTATCCTTGCTCAGTTTTAACATTTTTTGCTCTTCTGGGTTGTGGTACTTCCTAGGTTGGTTCATTTCATTCACCTCTCCCATAATCCCTTTCCCCCTGTAAGTAACCACTGTTTTGCTATAATTTCAGGGGGACTGCAATGGGGTCTCTCATAGGGCTCTGTGGTGCGTAGCTAATAACCACGGGCTCAGTCAACCTTGGTGAAATTACCAGCACCCGCGCCACATAAGTCCTTTTTGGCACATACAACTTTGGCATATTTAGCGTGACTTTCCTCTGCTCAAATCTGTTGGGAGTGTTCAATATGAGTTGTTCTTTCCTTGGGGCCCTAGGAACATAGAGAATTGTGTCCTTAGCAGGTCCTGCCCCAGTATTTTTTTCCACAGCTTTTTCTGCAACTTGAGGAGTTGGAGTGATTTTCTTCTCATTTCTGGCTTGTTTCGCCGCTGCTTTAGGTCTTGCCTCTGAATCGGCAATGGCGATGATAGCTTTCAAAGCTGGATAAAACTCTTTATCATCACAAATCATTCCAATGACTGGCCCGTTGTTGTGAGCCAGTAATGGATTATTAGTCACATTAGGGACTTCCTCGTCCCTCAGCACCACTCGTTTTTGTTCTATCAAATTCTCAACGGCCCTCTTGAGAGTCCAACAATCCTCCATATCATGACCCTCTGCCCCTGAATGATAGGCACACCTGGTACCGGGCCGGTATGATGGAGATTTCGGATTTTGCCGGTTTGGAGGCACAAGTTGCAATAGACCCATCTGGACTAATTTTGGAAACAGGCTAGAGTAGGACTCACCAATAGGGGTGAAGTCGTTTCTCATAGGATGCTCACGGGAGCGTGTATTATATTGGTAATTGTTTTGTGGGGGACGGGGGTTATATGGAGCTTGGTAAGGATGGTTATTTCTAGGAGGTGGAGCTCGGTTTTGGTTGTAGTGTTGTAGTGGCCGTGTATAAGGTTGGGCATTCATCACCGCATAGAGAGGCGGTGACACGGCATATGCTGCATCTTGATGGGGTAGTTGTGTTGTGGGGTTCTGGAAGATAGGTAAGAATGATCGCGGGATCGACGGGGGCCTCTCAAACCTGAAGCCATCATGGCTCCTTCTTCCCTCTTCTTTCGATTTGCTAAACCTCCCAAGCCGTTCTGGATGGTTTGGGAGCTGGCTCTCAAAGCAGATTGACTTATGATTCGGCCAGTTTTTAGGCCATTTTCTACCATTTCTCCGATTTTTATAGCCTCTGCAAAAGGTTTGCCCATGGTAGACATCATGTTCTGAAAGTAATCGGCCTCTTGGGCCTGCAAGAAAACATTGAACATTTCTGTCCCATCCATAGGAGGTTTCAATCTGGCTACTTGCTCACGCCACTTGATAGCATATTTACGAAATCTTTCCGCAGTTTTCTTCTTAAAATTGGTCAGAGAATTCCTATCTGGGGCTATATCAACATTGTATTGAAATTGCCTGACAAAATCGCGGGCCAAGTCATCCCATATATGCCAATGGGAGATGTCTAGGTCTATGTACCATTCTGACGCAATTCCCGTCAAGCTCTCCCCGAAATAGGCCATCAAAAGTTCTTCTTTTCCACCTGCCCCTCTCAACTGATTGCAATATCTTTTCAAATGAGTGATCGGGTCTCCATGCCCATCGTACTTTTTGAATTTTGGCATTTTAAAGCCAATGGGCAAATGAACTCAAGGAAATATGCATAGATCGGAGAAGGAGACACTCATTTGGCCACTCAGGCCTTGCATGTTATTTAGACTTTGTTCGAGGCTATTCATCTTCCGAACCATCTCTTCTTGCTTGGGGTTTCTCATGGCTATTTCTTGTTCCATGATACTCAAACTGTGGGCGCTGAGGGTATGAGTTTGGGGTAACATGAGCGATGTCTAACTGAAATTGCGGGACTTGAAAAGTGAAAGCTGAAGGCTCGAAGCATGGCCTGGGCGCTGTTGGCTGTGCCGTAGTAGAGACTGGTGGTGCGGTAAATAATGTAGAAGGTACCCCTGAAAACGGTGCTTGGGGGCGAACCTCAGAAGGCATACAAGTGAAATTGGTTGATATAGTGGGGGTACCCAAATGGGATGAATGGGTTGGTTACGGGGATGGGGACATTGGAGGTTCCACTCGTCCTGGGAAGCAATTCAGGAAATCTGGGGATTATACTGAGCGGTTCTTTGCCATTAGACCAAACGTCCCACATTTCTAACATGCAGACGCGCAACCTCCTATTTTCTTCAGCGGCTGCGAACTCTGACTGTGGAATAGCCGATACCGGACTATCCTCAGGCTCAATAATTGGTAGATGACTTTCGGAGACAATAAGAACATTGCCTTTAGATCTCGTGAAGTAAGGATGGGAAGCCAGATTACCACAAAACCGACCACCTAAACATGACCTTTGATAATTGCACACACAACAACCTGGTTAGTTTGAGATATTTAACAGATAAGGAATCGCATATTGGGAATGCAATGCACTTAAACAGTTAAATGCTTCTAAATGTCTTTGCAACGGCTGTATGTTTCATCCCGTCTTTACTATCTCTTTTCTCAAATTTCGAATCCTGATTTCTTTTTCCTTCCTTTTTTTTGTTTTCGTTCTTTTATTTTTCACTCTTTTTTCTTTCTTGTTCACTCAATTTTCCTTCTTTTTCTCTCTTATTCTTTATTTTTCACTCAGATTGTCTATAGCTACGATCGAATTCGATGGGGATTGCCTACGTATCACGACGCCGCATGAATCAGATCATTACGTAGTTCAGGAAATAAAGGCATAATAAAAGAAAAGAAAATTTTGGTTTTTGTTTTTTTTCAATATTTCATTAAATAAAATCTTTTTGGGTTTTTCTATTACAAAGACTTTGGAAATACTGACGATTAAACATACATACTCAAAACAGAAAAAACAGAATCGAAAAGGTAAAATACAGACTCAAAGCCAAATATAATAAATAAAAAAAATCAGGAATACATAAGAGCCTCCAATACTACTCTGGGGCCCCGTGGTACATCAGTCGGTCTCGACGCGGGCCTACGTGCAATCTCTTCTTGAAGGTACTCTAAATCATCCATCACCTGACGGACAAAAGTCATCATAAAAGCAAAGAACATGGACCTGGTCATATCTTCGCATTCATGGCATTTCGTTGCGACGTAATCAACGATTTATTTAATCCTCATTCTAATGACACACTTTTCTTAGAGCACTCGTCCAATTTGCTGAGACCGGGCCTCCAACACCTGCGTGACCATATGGTTTTGGTCTTGCAGTTGATGTATGTCTTTTTCCAATCGGGAAATCAGTGTATAGCAATGCTCTCTTTCGGCTTTGAAATCCTTTGTCTGTTGGACCATTTTATTTTCGAGATTAGTCAACTTTTCCCTTAAGATCGAGACCCTTCTATCATACTTTTGCTTTAAATGCTGAACACACATTGCCCGTTCTTCTGCATTATTTGCCAATTTTGCCCGAGCTTTTGCCAATTCATCCTCGGCCTTTGTCAAATCAAACCCATAATCATGAACTTTCCGCCTCAGATTGCTTATGATTCTTTCATTTTTTTCGCTTCTTACCGGGTTTTCAGCAACTATATTCATTTTCTGAATCTGAGCTCAGAGGGCTTCATTTTCTCGGGCCAACTTTTTCTTTTCTCCTTCATCCTCGGCAGCCTGCAAATTACTGTTAAATTTGAGGTTTTTGATTTGATCCTCTAGCTTGCTTATGGTGGTCCGGTATTCGTTCTCTTTAGCTAACCAAACCCACTGTTCTCACGCTCCATCAGTGATTTGTTAGACATGGGGTCTTTTGGCGGGATGTTCTGTCTCTTGATCCACTCGAACTTTCTTACCATTCCAGGCTATGTAGTTAGATTCTACTTCACCCAAGGAACATTCCCGTACTTGAGTCCGTGGCTCCAAAAACCTACATTGGTGCTAAATCTGGCGAACCTTTTCTTCTGGAAATGCGGCTTTTGGGCATAGTTCAATAACCTCTGGACTCAAATCTTCATCATAAGGGACTGTTTGGTATCTTCCCAATTGACGTAGGACCCGATGCGGAGCATATGGCTGAATACTCCGAAGTCCCATCAATAAAAGAAAGCACACTCCGGCAGACATGTAAATAACCTTGTTGACTGTGAGCCAACTAAAAGTCCACTCAATTCGATTTGCGGTAAAAGAACCCAAATACACGAACCAAGCCTCAGTACCCTCCGGTAACTCATGACCGTTTACCCTGTTTCCGTATTCTTCAATGCAATCGAGTCCGGTCAGACTGTAGTTCATGTACCTCAGGCGATGGCAAAGATGTTCTACTAGCCACATTTGTAAAAGCAAGTTGCAACCCTCAAAGAACTTTGTCCCAGCTCGGCAGGCGGTTAGAGATCGATAGATTTCTGCGAGAATCATCAATATAAGAGTGCCGTTGGCCTTTTTGACCATAAAGTCGGCCATTCCTGCAAGTCCCAGCTCTATATGTTCGTCACTCCTTGGGCATATCAGAGTGCCTAAAAATGCAACTACGACGGCTAAACCTCTGCGTGCTTCCCATTTGTTTTTATTTCCCTGATGACTCAAACCAGTGTCTGAAGCCTCAAATCCTCGGGGATCCCCATAGCGGCTATATAAGAAGTGGAATGTGCAAAATCTGTTGGCCAAATTTCCATCTTTAACCTGCCGGCTAATGCTCAGAAGGTCCAAAAACTTATGAGGGGTTACAGGTCTTGGTGCTACGGGATATCGGTGACTGAGATTCCCGTCAAGACCAACATAACCTGCCATCTCCTCTAGCAAAGGGGTCAACTCAAAATCAGAGAAGTCGAAAACATTGTGCGTCGGGTCCCAAAATAGTATCAAAGCTTTAATTATATCAACCCTTGGTTTAATTTTCAGAAGCCCGGTGAGCCCACCTAAAGCCTTTGTCACATAACATTTGCTGACCTCCCCCATGTCATTCCACAACATATGGAGTCCCAGTGGAATCTCATCTACAACCCGAAAAGGTACATTCTCAACGATGCTCATTCTTCACACAAATTCGGGACAAAGATCAAAACTGACACATTTTCCAAAAACACAAAGTGGTTAATTTTAAATATCCAAATCAGTAAATTTTGTAACAAAAAGGTTGTTTTTTTGTTTTTGCAAATACTGCCCTTCAACACTTGAGGGAAGTTTTTAGGGTTGTTTCTGCCAACTGAGGTTGGTTATAGGAGAAAAGACTAACTTGGGTTTACATTGTGGCTATTCTTGTGAAAACAGCCTTCCGACGCTCCAGGAGAATGTTTTAAGGCTATTTTGACAAGAATGACCCCGGATGATGATCATGTTTCAAAAGGTTCTTATTTTGGTCAGTTTTGAAAAAATGTGGCCGGACCTGATAGGGGTTGCCTACGTATCTCACATCCAGTGAGAATCAGACCCGTGTAGTTCGATAGGTTATGGCGCAATAGGAAAACACGACTTATTTTAAAAATGACTTTTTTTGTTTTTCAAAATTTCGGCAGAGTTTCAGTACTTTTCAAATACCTGGATTTTCAAAACCGGGTAAATTTTTCTCTCATACCTCACTCTTTGTTTTTTCTTGGTTCCCTTTCCCTATTCTAGAAGCCGGTCTACATGCAAGCCGAAACAAACATATGCACAAGTAGCACGTAAAATGCATCAGGATGGTCCTTTATATTGGGTGTACATGTCCTAGATGGACCCAACCTCTGTGTTGAGTCCCCAAAGTCAAATACACCTGATGCAAATAAACGTTCCTACTAGGGATCCGGCATGAGGCTATGTTATTCTAGGTTTAGATCCTGGATATGTTGTTCTAGACCTGGCTTACCCGAGCGGACAAATCTAGCCGGAGGGGAGGGGGGAGGCAGCATACCGGGAATACAGAGGCTTCATCGGCTTTGCAACTTGTCTGATCCTCGTTCTAAAATTAGGGGTATGACTCTAACAGAAAAGAAGCCACGCGAAGCGCACGCTTCACAGAAGATTTAGAAGACTCAAAGAGAAGAGGATTTCGTAACAGTTTATATACAATTCAAGCAATATCAAAACGGTAAAAAGCGGCATTTAGGACATTAGGCTCAAACACGTAAAAATCAGATAATAAATAAAAGCCAAGTATAACAGCTATTCTAAGCTCGAATTCTGAACCCTGAACCAGATATTCTGGGTTCGTTCCCCAGCAGAGTCGCCAGAGCTGTCACACCTCCTTTTTTCCGAGGGGATAAGGGATAGGGAGTTTTTTCAATTTAAGTGACATTATTCGAAATGGGATTATTTATTTATTCAGAGTTGCCAGTTGGAATAATTTATGGTTTCCCAAGTCACCGATTTATTTTAGAATCCCAAATCGAGGAAAATTGACTCTTATTTATGGTCTGCGAATACAGAAGACCGGGTAAGGAATTCTGTTAACCCGAGAGAAAGTGTGAGGCACTCCCGAGTTTCGTGGTTTTAGCACGGTCGCTCAACTATTAATAATTGGCCTAGTTATCTGATTT
This sequence comes from Nicotiana tabacum, assembly GCF_000715075.1. Lineage (NCBI taxonomy): Eukaryota > Viridiplantae > Streptophyta > Magnoliopsida > Solanales > Solanaceae > Nicotiana > Nicotiana tabacum. Next base: position 93,718,808 of record NC_134102.1, read on the forward strand.
AGTACATGTTTTAAACCTATATGTGCATTTTTATTCCTTTTACCACTTTTATTACATTGCTGTATTTTAAACTTTTATGTAATTAATATGAGACGAGTTACGTTGTCGTACACTCATTGTTTATACACATCGCAAATCGCGTTATGTGAAACGCACCCGCAATCTACAACGTGTTTAATTTTATTTAATATTGTTTGAAGTTGTGGTCGAGTCACGTGAAATGCACATTCGAATTGGGGATTACGTATCGTGACCATGCCACGGGAACCGTACCCACAGTCACGATGATTTATTATTAATCGCGCCTAAAGCAAGCTACGATGTTCGAATATTATTCAATTACTAATCTTGAGATTATTGTAAGGTCATGAGGTATGTAATTATTTGTGGAAGAATTGGATTTATTATTTATAGAAAAGTGGGCTAGTTTAGAGAAAAATGGGCCAGCTATGTTATTTATTACTTTGGGCCTGATGAGACTAAATCTTTTGGCCCAAAATCTTTTCTTCTCCAACAGCCCAAAAACCAATTTTCTTAGAAACAAATCGTGGCCCAAGCAAATTATCCAACCCATTATCCCATATTCTGTACATTTCTTACACAAAACTAATGACACCACAATCTCAAGAATAAAATTAGTAAATAATCCAAATTATAGTGATTCAATATACCCTTTATCCAGTTAAATCAACTCAAAACAAAAACTTTGCAACTCTAAAATTAACATCATGGTCCAATAAACATATGAACAAGGAAACAATCAGATTCAAATGATCCAAATATCAATAAAGTGAACTACTACTTCATGCTACCCAATAATCACACCAATAGACAAGAAGGTAAATGGACAATTATAATCAGTGAAGAAAGGGAAATAACGGGCCTTTGATATAAATTAACTGAGTTGAAATTACAAGAGCGCTAAACAATTCGACGAGTATTGACTGGAGCTTTCACCGGCAACGAAACCTCGAACAAAAAATCACGACTTGCAACCCCGATCGACCTTGCAAGACCGGTGATTTAGTGGCTTGTTTTTGCTCGTTTTAAAGCTATTTTTTTGGGGCATGATTTTGTTGGATTTTTCGAAAGAAAAACGAAGAAAGAATGACACGAGTAGAAATTTCATTATCCTAGAAGAAGAAAATAAATTTCTCTCAATTCCTTCCTCCCTATTTTTTTTTCTCTTTCCCTCCTCACATTTCTCTTCTATTTATAGAAAGAAAAATCGGAATTTTTCATATTTTTTTTTATTTTTTAATTAAAAAAACCCACTTTCCATTTTTCTTCTTTTTTAAAAAAAACAATAATTCCCCACTTTCCTTTACTTCTATTTTTTAATTTCTCACCTTTTTTTACTTTTATTATATTTAAATTCCCACTTTTTTTACTTTTCTTTTTTTATTTCCCACCTATTTTACTTTTCTTTTTTTTTAATTTCCATTTTTTACTTTTTTTTAAAAGGAATTTCAACTACATTTACTTTTATTTTTTAATTCCAACTTTCTTTTACTTTTCCTTTTTTATATTTCCACATTCTTTTACATTTATTTTTTTAATTTTCCACTTTCTTTTACTTTTTTATTAAACAATTTCCACCTACTTTTACTTTTACTTTTTAATTTTATATTTCTACTTTTACTATTTTTTAATTCACATCCGAAATTTTAAAAAAAAAAATAATTAATTAATTTTTTTTTCCATTTTAATAATAATAATAATAATAAATTTATTTATTTTCGGTTTTGTAATTCATTTTATTTTAAAACAAAGATAAAAATAAATATAAAAATAATACTAATAGTAATAATTGACCTTTTAAATTATTATTAATTTTTACCCTATATAAAAAAAATATAACAAAGCTAAAAATATATATATTAAAAATATATATATAAATTTTCTGAAAATATTTACATAGTAGAAGGTGATAAAAATTCAAATATAGTCAAAAATTAGGTGCTCACAGGGCTCGATGCAAACGTCAGTGTATATCTAGTCATACCGTTGGAAAATCATGTCGTTTCTCGCCACATTCTTCCCGAGAAACGAGGGGACTATCTGTATACGGTCAAAATCGATTTCGACCTTCGTATGATTAGTCAAGATTGGAACATAATGGACCGAAGGTCATCTTCATAATATCGAGATGAGATCTGAATCCAGGTTACCAAGTTTAAATTTCTGGGACCGATCAAATATCGAGCTCAAAGTCATTACCGAGCTCGAGTCCAAATCGAACTATGAAGTAAAGCGGTGCCATCGAGCTTAAGAGCCAGAGACCGACCAATATCAAGCCCGATTCGATACCGAGCCCCGAGTCAATATCGAGCTCGAGTCAATATCGTGCTCGAATTAATATCGAGCTCTAAATATGGAAATCGACCAATACCAAATCCGACCAAGATTGAGCCAAGAGACAAGTGTCGTTACAAACGCACTAAGGGAGAGAATCTCGGCAGGAATTAAGGAAAAACTAATCTATCATGGGATCCTCACTATGTATTTTTAATTATATCTAAAGTAGGATTCCTCCACTATAAGAGGGATAACAACTATTTATCTAAGGAGAGACAACATTAAGGCATTCACACACTCTCATATTATTGATATTTACAGAGAAAAACATACTGATATTTATATAGAGATTATCATTTTTTGGGTTTTGTATATTGATTCTTCTTGCTTGTTCATAAATCATTTTCCACTCAGTTTGGTTTGTATTTCATTCTTTATACAGTCAATACTCAATATATTTTTACTTACTTTCCCATTTGTGCCAAGTTATATCACGTATCCTTAGAACTACGTATAAATTCAACTCTATCCGTTTTTCAGGTAAATGAACGAATTAAGTTTTGTTTAAAGTTTTGTTCTGACTTACACCAAGAATCATTTACTGTGTGTCTTCAAAAGGCCCAATGAACCGAGGGCTCAACTTACCCTTCTTCCCGAACCTCATAACACCCTTCATGGGGAAAACCTTCAGCAGAACCTTCTCCCCAACCATGTAAGACACATCACGGACCTTCCTGTCGGCATAGCTCTTCTACCTCGACTACGTCGTGAAAAGCCTCTCCTGAATCAATTTAACCTTTTTCATAGCATCCTGAACCAAGTCAGTACCCAATAGCCTAGCCTCACCCGGCTCAAATCAACCTACCGGAGATCTACACTGCCTCCCATACAAAGCCTCATACGGAGCCATCTGAATGCTCGACTGGTAACTGTTGTTGTAAGCAAACTCCGCGAGTGGAAAAAACTGGTCCCATGAACCCACGAAATCAATGACATAAGCGCATAGCATGTCCTCCAATATCTGAATAGTGTACTCGGACTGTCCGTCCGTCTGAGGGTGCAATGTTATGCTCAACTCAACCTGAGTGCCCAACTCCCGCTGCACGGCTCTCCAAAACTGCGATGTAAACTGCGTGCCTCTATCTGAAATGATGGAAACTGGCACACTGTGAAGGCGAACAATCTCTCAGATGTAAATCTCAGCCAGCCAGTCTGAAGAATAAGTAGTACTAACTGGAATGAAGTGCGCAGACTTGGTCAGCCAATCCACAATCACCTAAATAGCGTCGAACTTCCTCGAAATCCATGGGAGCCAAACTACGAAATCCATGGTGATCCGCTCCCACTTCCACTCTGGAATCTCTATCCTCTGAATCAATCCACTCAGTCTCCGATGCTCATATTTTACCTGCTGACAGTTAAGACGTCGAGTTACAAACCCAACTATATCCTTCTTCATTCTCCTCCACTAATAGTGTTGTCTCAAGTCCTGGTATATCTTCGCGGCACCCGGATGAATGGAATACCGCGAGCTGTGGGCCTCCTCAAGAATCAACTCCCGTAGCCCATCTACATTGGGCACACATATCCGACCCTGCATCCTCAACACCCCCATCATCTCTAATAGTCACATCTCTGGCATCGCCGTGCTGAACCTTGTCGTTGAGGACAAGCAAATGAGGATCATCATACTGGTGCTCTTTGATGCGATCAAATAAGGAAGACCGAGAAATCACACAGGCTAGAACCCGACTGGGCTCCGAAACATCTAATCTCACGAACTGGTTGACCAAGGCCTGAACATCAACTGCAAGAGGTCTCTCCCAAATAGGAATGAATGCAAGACTACCCATACTCACTGCATTCCTACTCAAGGCACCGGCCACCACATTGGCCTTCCCCAGATGATACAGATTAGTAATATCATAGTCTTTTAGCAGCTCCAACCACTTTCGCTGCCTCAAATTTAGATCATTCTGTTTGAACAAGTGTTATAGGCTCCGATGATCCGTAAATACCTCAAAAGACACACCGTAGAGATAGTGCCTCCAATTCTTTAATGCATGAACGATGGAAGCCAACTCCAAATCATGGACAGGGTAGTTCTTCTCATGAGGCTTCAACTGACGCGAAGCATAAACAATCACTCTACCCTCCTACATCAAAACACACCTGATACCAATCCGAGAAGCATCACAATACACTGTATAAGAACCAAAAGCTAAAGGTAGAACTAGAACTGGAGTTGTGGTCAAGGCAGTCTTGAGCTTCTGAAAGCTCTCCTCACACCCATCTGACCACCTAAAAGGAGCACCATTTTGGGTCAATTTGGTCAAGGGCAATGCAATATACGATAAACCCTACACGAAGCGACAGTAATAACCAGCCAAACCAAGAAAGCTCTGAATCTCCGTAGCTGAGGACGGTCTGGGCCAACCCTGAACCGCCTCAATCTTCTTCGGATCCACCTGAATACCCTTAGTGGACACCACGTGCCCCAAGAACGCCACTGAACTGAGCCAAAACTCACACTTGGAGAACTTGGCAAAAGCTTCTCATCCCTCAACCACTGCAACACAACCCTCAAATGCTGGGCATGCTCCTCCTGGCTAAGAGAGTGCAGCAGGATATCATCAATGAACACAATAACAAACAAGTCGAAATAAGGCTGAAACACATTGTTCATCAGATGCATGAACGATGCTGGGGCGTTAGTCAGCCCAAAAGACATCACAAGGAACTCATAATGACCATAACGGGTCCTGAAAGCTGTCTTAAGAATATTCGAGTCCCGAATCTTCAACTGGTGATACCCAGACCTCAAATCGATCTTGGAGAACAACCTCGCTCCCTGAAGCTGGTCAAATAGATCATCAATACGTGGCAAAGGATACTTGTTCTTAATTGTGACTTTGTTCAACTGCCTATAATCAATGCACATTCTCATAGTACCATCCTTTTTCTTCACAAACAGAATGGGTGCACCCCAAGGTGACACACTAGGCCTACTAAACCCCTTATTAAGGAGTTCCCAAAGATCTTTTTTAACTCCTTCAACTCATCCGGCGCCATACAATACGGAGGAATAGAAATGGGCTGAGTGCCTGGCACCAAGTCAATACCAAAGTCAATATCCTTATCAAGCAGCATGCCCGGTAGGTCTGCAGAAAATACATCCGAAAAATCTCGCACCACCGGAACAGGATCAATAGTAGGGGTCCCATCACCAACATCCCTCACAAAGGCCAAGTAAGATAAACAACCTTTCCCAACCATCTGCTGAGCCTTCAAGTATGAAATCACTACTTGGAACATAGTCTAGAAAACCTCGCCACTCAATCCGTAGCAACCCAGGCATCGCCAACGTCACGGTCTTAGCGTGACAATCCAAAATAGCATGAAATGGAGACAACCAATTCATACCTAAGATCACGTCAAAATCAACCATACTAAGCAGCAAGAGATTAACTCTAGTCTCCAATCCCCCAATAGTCACTAAACACGATCGGTACACACGGTCCACAATAATAGTATCACCCATCAGCATAGATACATGGACAGATGAAGCTAAAGACTCATGGGACATATCCAGATAATGAGCAAAATACGATGATACGTATGAATAGGTGGAATAAGGGTCAAATAATACAGAAGCATTCCGGTGACATACTGAAACAATACCTGTGATAATTGTGTCTGAAACAATAGCATCTGATTTGACAGGGAATGCATAGAATCGGGCCTGGCCGCCACCTGATCAGCCTCCCCCTCTAGGATGACCCCTAATTGACTTAGATCCACCCCGAGCTAGCTGGGCGGGTGGTGAATAACGGCTGCTGAAGTCATAGGCTGACTCCTCTGCTGAGCTGAACCTCCCGAAAGTCAGGGACTGCCTCTTGATATGACCCAAATCTCCACACTCAAAGCAACCTCTACTTGTAAATGGCGGTGGGGACTAAAGGGAGCCCCGAGCATCGGGATAAATGCTAGAAGGACCCGATATAGATGAACCCTGAACTGATGGTGCGTGAGACAAACTCGGAGCTGGAAGGGCACTGAGAGATGAGTGACCCTGTTGAGAACTGTGTGAACCATGGCCAGATGATGCACCACGGTGAATTAGACGAGTCATCTAAGCATGCCTATAGGGATAAAACTGACCTCCAAAAGGAATACCACTAAAACCACCTGATCCACGAGACCTCTTGGCCTCCATCTCAACCCGTTCCTAGCTGCGGACCATCTCTATCTGCCGAGCAATGTCAATAACCTCATCAAAAGTAGCACCAGACACCCTCTCTCTAGTCATAAGCAACCGCAACTGAAATGTGAAGCCATCAATGAACCTCCTGATCCTCTCCCTATCAGTGGAAACCAACCAAACTGCATGACGGGCCAACTCAGAAAACCTCATCTCATACTGCATCACAAACATATCATCCCGACGTAACTTCTCAAACTGCCTGCGCAACTCCTCTCTACGAGACAACAGCACAAACTTCTATAGGAAGAGAACAGAGAAATCCTGCCAAGTAAATGGTGTTGCACCAATAGGCCTGCGCCTCTCATAAGCCTTCCACCATCTGAAGGCAGTCCCAAAAAACTGAAAAGTAGTGAACGAGACCCCACTGGTCTCCAGAATACCTGTTGTACGGAGAATCCTTTGACACTTATCCAAGAAACCCTGGGCATCCTCCGCCTCTGTCCCGCCGAAAGATGGAGGCTGGAGCCTACCAAACCTCTTTAGTCTCTGTTGCTCATCATCAGTCATAGCAGGAACCTCATAGGCCTGAGCAGCTGCAACTGGATGGGCTGGTAGTGCCCCCGGTGTCTGTAGTCCCTGCATCACCTGCTCTGGTGTACAGGCGTTCAGAGTCTTAGTACCTCCCCCGACCTGAGAAGTGGTTGTTGCGGTCGGAACAGAGACCGCTTGAGCAAAACTAGTGCACACAGTCAGAATCTGAGCCAAGGCCTCCTAAAGGCCTGGAATCACGATGGGCACAGTTGGTGCCTGAGCTGGCCCCACTGGCTCGACTGTATCTGGTACCTACTTCTGAGCTGGAGCGACTGGTGGGTCTGCAGGTGTACGAGCTACACCTCTGCCCCTACTGTCATCCCCTACCGCGACCTCGACCTCTCGTGGTCCTAGCTGGTGGTACTGGTGGTTGTCCATCCTGTCCAGTAGTACGTGTCCTCACCATCTATTAGAGAATAGAATAACAGAAGTTTAGTTACCATAATCAATAGATTCGCACGACAAGAATTCAAGAATGTGAAGTTTCCTAAGGGTTTGGCAGCCTCTCGAAGATAAGTACAGACGTCTCCGTACCGATCCGCAAGACTCTACTAAACCTGCTCATGACTCGTAAGACTTATGTAACCTAGGATCTGATACCAACTTGTCACAACCCAAAATCAACCGTCGTGATGGCGCCTATCGTGGAACTAGGTAAGCCACTACTCAACTATCTCAACACGGTAAAAGCTTTAAAAATATATATACGAAAGCAATTATTATTAAAGAAAACCTTTTTAAAACTGAAATAAATACGCAACACAATACAATCTATCCCAAAACCGAGGTGTCACTAAGTACATGAGCATCTATACCAGAATACAGTCTACTACAATGTCTAAGAAATAAGAACTGAAATACAGATAAAGATAATGAAGGAGAGAAAAGGCCTGCGAATGCCATGCAGCTACCTCGATAGTCTCTGAGATCCTGTCTCCTCAATCAACAGCCAACGTGACTGGAAGCACCTGGATCTGCACACGAGGTGCATGGTGTAACGTGAGTACAACCTGTGAACACCTAAATTTTTACCGCACCTAAATTCTATACTATTTTAGTGTAAATATTTCTTTTTAGGTCTAATCTTAATATTTTAAACTTTTATCTTACTCTTAATAGGTTTTATTTAAAAAAAAAAAAAAACTACAAAGATATTCACATACTTATAGTACAAATTTTATTTCTTTTTGTAAAGAGAAAAAGAAAATTTACAAAAAAAAAAAAAAAAAAATTTTCTTTAATTAGAATTTTAATAAGTAAATTATAGTATCTTTAATAGTATCATTTAAAGTACATGTAAATATTTAATTTTTCTATATTGTAAGAAATGTTAGTTTATCTTCTTATTTAATATTTTAATTTATCTCCTAAAAAATGAATTCAAAAATCTGATTTTTAATTAGATAACAATCCCAATCCCATAAACCTTCATTTTTAGCCTAACTTCCCACCTTTTATGTCCCTCTTACTCACGTATCTCACGTCCCAAGCCCATATCCCCATTTCCGTCACACACACACACACACGCCCCCCCACCTTTCCACTTTTCTTCTCCATCAACACACATACTATTACACATGCTCTATATTAGACATACATTTAGATTAGAAAAGGGGGGGAGGAGGGAAAGACTTGACTGCGATCTAAAAGAAAAAAAGAACGAGAGAGAGAGGGACAGGAGGAAAATATTTCATTGAGTGGAGAGTTTGAAAAACATTTGGCTTCTTTATTTCTTTAAAGAAACTTTAGAAAGAAAAATGGAGTTTGAATAGAAGCAAAGATTCGAGTGGACATTTGGTTACTGCTTTGGTTCCGATTCCGAGTTTTTGTCTCCTTTGGCTGCTGTCTTTCTCATTTGGAAATTTTGAAACTGAAGTTTGTACGTACCAGTTTTTACTATTATTGGTAAAGAGCTTCACATTACAGGTTTTCTTCTAATCTTTTGTTTAATCTATTTTAATGTATTTGTTGGAAGATAAACTGTAAATAACTATTTTATAAGAATTAAGCTCTATTATAAAGTTATTGTGTTGCTATAGTTTATATATCATTTATTATCTGAGTAGTATTTGAGTTTTTAGTTTTCTCTTAATCCCTGTTGTATATTTAAAATATTATTTCTTGAATATTGAGTGTGTAAGTATTTTCTATTTACTATTCTGGCTAAAATATTTTCTTAAATTTTTTGTGTTAAAATAATATCATTGGTAAATGGGTAAGAATAGTTCAATCAATAAAGTTATATCTGATGCCATAAAATTTATTAATAAGAAGTACTGAAGCTAAAAATCAAGTCCATCATGAGTTTTTATGTTAAGTCTATTAATTTGCGGTAATACTACTTCTAAAAAAAAAATAGTTTTACTTCCCTTCAAGAGTTCATGTAAACTCCATATAGTCTGTTTTGGGTTTGGAGTTTATTTGAATTTTTCCTTTTATATGTTATTTTGAATTTTTCTTTTTTTTTTTCTAAAAATTTTGCAAAAGACTCACGTTACAAGTTTCAATGGAAGGTTGTGATATTTCTATTGATTAGTTTTCTTAGTTTTACGTTGATCTCTCTTCCAATGTGACTAATAGTGAATATCTTATTTGGTTCAATTTGTAATGTGATTTTCTTTTCTTTTTAATATTCTTTTATTTTATCATGTTTGGATTCTGGTTTGGAATTGTGGGACATTTATTCTTTTATTTTTGTGTAATGATGTACCGAAACAAATGGGTTTATGGGAGAGTACAGCTCATTGAGCCATTTCAAGGATTGTATATATATAAAAATTAATTGTGAGGGAGCGAGATGAGTTAGGAACTAATTCAAGACTCGTGGTAAATATAAAATATAAGTATAAATAAATGTTTTGGATCTTTAAAAAAAAAATAGCCATGAACTAATTCAAGACTCGTTTCAATAAGTAATAAAGTAATAATAATAAAATATGCAAATAAACAGAATACTTTGAATACTTTAGTATGCTTTAGGTGCGTGTTAACCAATCAATTATTGTAATTATGTATACGTTCGCGTGACATAATTATGATTTTCTAAATTAAAGGCAAAGGATGCGTTCGTGCGACCTTGACAAAACAATCCTTAAAAATAATAAAGTGTTATTGATTGTGTACACGTACGCGTGACATGATTCATGACACACCAAACAAAACGAATACACGTACGCGTGATTCGTTTCAAAATAATTTCATAATTACAAATAATAAAGCAATTAAAAACGGTAAAAAGGTAAATGTACATAGGTTCTAAAATGAGTAATTAAACCATTTAATTAAGCCAGGTATGATTAAAGCGACCGTGCTAAAACTACGGAATTCGAGAGTGCCTCACACCTTCTCTCGGGTTAACAGAATTTCTTACCCGATCTTCTGTGTTCGCGGACCGTAAAACAGAGTCAAATTTCCTCGATTTGGGATTTAAAATAAATCGGTGACTTGGGACACCAGAAATTATCCCAAGTGGCGACTCTGAATCTAATAAAACATTCCATTTCAATTAATGTCACTTAAATTGGAAAAACTCCTTTGATTCCATTCCCCCGGGTAAAAGGAGGTGTGACAGCTCTGGCGACTCTGCTGGGGACAAGAACCCAGAACTTCTAGTTCGGGGTTCAGAATTCGAGCTTATAAGATGATTTATACTTGGCTTTATTGATTGTATGATATTTGTGGGCCTAATGTGCTAATTGTTTCTTATTTACCGCTTTGATACTATTTGAACTGTATTAAATTGTCTTCTTACGCCTCCCTTCTGAGTCTTCTGAATTTATGGTGTACACGTGCGCGTGGCCCACTTTTCTGTTAGAATTCATACCAATTAGAACGAGACTGGGTCAGTAACTAGGCCGGGTAGACTTTCGTACTCCCGGTACATTACCCCCACCTCGGCTCGAGCTGTCCGCTTGGGTAAGCCAGGTCTAAAACACTCCCCTTAGGATTTAAACCTAGAATAATATAGCCTCATGCCGGATCCCTAGTAGGAACGTTTGTTTGCATCATGTGCATTTGACTTTGGGGACTCAACACAGGGGTTGGGTCCGTCTAGGACAGGTGTACCCGAAATTACAAGACCATCCTTATGCATCTTATGTGCTACTTGTGCATTATGTTTGATTTGGCTTGTGTATGTTGACCGGTTTCTAAAATAAAATAAAAATATAAAAATATTGAGGGAAAACCAGAAAGAAAAAAATATGAGGGAGAAAATTTACCCGATTTTCGAAAATTTCAGTATTTACCCCCCAAAAAAAAAAGCCTGCATTTTTCAAAAAAAAAAAAGTGTCATCCTATTCCTGAAATTTTTACGAACTACGCGGGTCTGATTCTCACCGGATGTGAGATACGTAGGCAACCTTCATAGGGTTCGGCCCCATTTTTATAAAATAACTATAAAAAAAAGAAAAAAGAAATGTGTCTAGTATTTTTTTTTAATCAAAAAACAAATAAGCAGACTCAACTTCGGTTAATCCCAAATCGTTCCTGTCGGAATAGCGAACATCTTCAAAATTGTTGAAGGGATGTTCTCGCAAGAACGGACGTGTCTGTCAATTGGGAATCACTTTTACCATAATGCCCTTCCCCCGGCCCTAAAGCTATCCTTGAAAGTAAGAAGGGGCCATAGTTGCAAAAATAGCCACCCTTTCTTCGGTCACAATTGCAAAAATAGCCCCCCTTTTTCGTTGATTTTTCTTAAAATTGAGTTATTTACAAAAGATTGTTTGCAAAAGGAGTGCATTGGTTCTGTCTCTTGAGACTAGTGTCAACCCTAACCTTAACCACCCACAGGTACAAAATGAGCACTGTCCAGAACACACCGTTCACAGTTGTAGACGAGGCTCCACTTCAGCTTCAGATTTGGTGGTATGATTTAGGAGAAGATGGTCAGAAATGGGTCACCAAGTACCTGAGAGCCCTCACAGATATTATGAAAATTAAACCACGGGATGATTTGATTGAGGCACTAGTGACTTTTTGGGACCCTGTTCACAATGTTTTTCGCTTCTCCGATTTTGAGCTAACTCCCACTTTAGAAGAGATAGCTGGATAACCGGTTTTGGCAGGGATTTGAGAAAATAGGAGCTCATATTCCCGAGGGATCTTTCTGTACACCGATTCTTCGATCTTCTGAACATCAGTAAGCAAATTAGAAAGACCAACATAGTCGAAGGGTGTTGTTCTTTCTACTTCCTGTACTCTAGGTTCGAGCAGCCAAATGGGTTTGAAATGCATGAAAGGGGCCTTAACAACAAGCAAAACAAAGACACATGGCAGATTCATCGTCGCTTCGCCTTCATAATGGCATTTCTGGGAATTATGGTCTTCCCAAACAAGGAGCGGACAATTGATACCCGCATAGCCAGGGTTGTACAGGTCCTCACTACCAAAGAATATCACACTCTTGCCCCGATCATTCTATCAGACATTTATCGGGCGTTGACTTTGTGCAAGTCCGGGGCAAAATTCTTCGAAGGGTGCAATATTTTGTTACAAATGTGGTTGATTGAGCATCTCCGACATCACCCCAAGTTCATGAGCTATGGTCCGAACAAGGACAATTTTATTGAGAGTTACGAAGAAAGAGTAAAAGATTACAATTCTCCAGAAGGGGCGGAAGCCTGGATATCCCACCTAAGATCTTTAAATGCAAGTCAAATTGAGTGGACTTTGGGATGGCTCCCGCTAAGAGAGGTGATACACATATCGGCCATAAAAAGTTATTTGCTGTTATTGGGTTTGAGAAGTGTCCAGCCGTATGCGCCACACAGAGTTCTAAGACAGCTAGGAAGGTACCAAGTAATACCTAAGGATGAAGATTTGAGTGTGCAAGTTATTGAGCTACACCCCGAAGCCCCACTCCCCGAAGCTTTAATCCAGCAAATTTGGAATGGTTGTCGCTACTTGAAATATGATACTCAGGTGCCAGATCCTGCGAGAGGTGAGGTAGATCCGGGTTATGCTATATGGTTTGGGAAGAGGTCTCACGTGGATGATGTGCCAGAGCCCAAAAGGCCCACAAAAAGGCCGCATGTTCAAGCCTTTGATGATAAAATCCAAGAACGGTTGGCTTGGGGTGAACGGGAAAAGGGATACAAAACAACTATTCATGTCTTAGAAGAAAGGCTAAGAAACCTCAATTTTGAGAAAGACTTGCAAGAACAAGAAGCCGAAGGGGAAAAGAAGAGTCTGATCTGCAAAAATGAAGCCCTCCGTGCTCAACTTCAACAGATGAAGAAAGCCTCTGAAGTGCCAGTGAGAAGTTGGAAAGACCAGAGGACCATTGCCAATCTGATAGAGAAAGTGCAAGATTATGATTCCCTCTTGGCAAAGACTGAAAAGTCGTTGGACAAAGCCAATGAAAAGATCGTACAACTAAATGAGAAGGCCGAATCAAGTAAGGATCGCCAAGTAACACAATTTGAAGAAAAGAGGGCTCAATTCGAGAGAGAGAAGGCCCATTGGGTACGTTCAGAAGCTCAGCTCCATGCACAATTGGAAGAAATGAGAAGGTACAATAGAGAATACCAGCATGCAAATTTTGATAGGGAGATGGCTCAGGCGAGACTCGAGCAGGCTAGACTTCGGGCTCAGTTGGAGTCAGCCTTAGATCGTGAGGGCCACATAAGGGAGATAGCCACCACTCGCCAGCAGCAGTTACAAGATCGAGACCAAAATTTCCAGTACTTCAAAGAGCAAGTTCATAATTTGGCTGTTTACACCGCTCAAAGTTATGTGAACTGCCAAGGGATGGATTATGAGAAGTTTTTGGAGCATGCACCTACTTTTGCCCGTCTTCTTGCAGCAGAGTTAGAAAGGATGTACCGTACATTAGGGGGTCAACCAGGGCAAGCCCCACCATGAGCAGATGTTCCAGTGTTTGAAAGCCAGAAGATTGTGGAGTTGAATTATAGTCGTAGTTGTTAGAACTTTTTATGTAGTAGTTATGTTTTAGTTTGAGTCATTGTTGAATCTTTAAAATTGCTGTCTTTTAGTCTTGTCAGAGTCTGGTAAGTCATTTTCAATATAATGTCCTTTCTGTTATTGTATTATTTCGTTTTGTTAAAAAAAAAATGTTAAAAAAAAAACTATTATTGTTTTCCCCTGAACTACGTAATGGTCTGATTCATGCGGCGTCATGATACGTAGGCAATCCTCATCGGATGCGATCATAACCATAATTAATCTAAAAAAAATGATAAAAAAAAACCCCCGTTAAATTCAAGATGAAAATAAACCAATAAATCAATAAGCCGGGATGAAACATAAAGCCTTCCAAGATCATTTTAGAAATGAAAATGGCATTAGGTGCATAACATATAATGTGTGATTAATGTCTGCAAAATGCCTAACTCTAACACGTTTGTTGTTTGTCATTTTCAAAGATAAAGTAAAACTGAGGTGGTTGGTTTGTGGTTTAAACTGGCGACTCACCCTTACAACACGAGATCAAAAGGAAAAAGTAGAATGGCAAACAACAGTGAGAATGAGTCAGATAATGATGATGTCCATGGACATTTGGTTAAACAAGGTTCAGGACTGGTTGGAGAAGTAAGAGTGTTGAAGCAACAATTGGCAGAGATGTACCAAGCCTGGGTGAATGGACAAGCACCGCCCTATTACCCATAGGGCCTTCGGACAATCTTCATAATGTGTCAGTTGCCACTCAAGTGCCTATATCCATAACAAGTAACCCATTGTACCAACCTGGATTTAGTCCGAGCTTTAACCTTCCCACTATCCCCAGTACCTCCATTCCACGTCCTCCAATCGCACCCCTCAGAAATGACCCACCTACTATACCCATTGTCCATACTTTCACTGTCCCTCAACCGGCTCTTACTCAAAAGTCCAATAATGATCCACAGCTGGATGCTCATGATGCCCAACATTACTCTCCAGAACTGACTTTAAAGGTTCCAGATTCATACAAGCACACTCCTCATAACGTGTTCCCAATTGAGATCGAAAAGCCCGAAAAGAATATGGAACAAGAGGAAATGACCAGAAAAATGAAGAGCTTGGAACAAACCATGAGAAACATACAGGGTTTGGGGGGCCACAAGAGTGTTTCGTTTAGCGATCTATGCATGTTTCCCCATGTTCATTTGCCACCCGGCTTCAAGACCCCCAAGTTTGACAAGTATGATGGGCATGGTGATCCCGTTGCCCATTTGAAGAGGTATTGTAACCAACTAAGGGGAGCGGGAGGCAAAGAAGAATTGCTCATGGCTTATTTTGGGGAAAGTTTGACAGGAATTGCTTCAGAGTGGTTCATAGATCAAGACATCTCTCACTGGCACGTTTGGAATGACATGGCTCAAGATTTTGTCCAACAGTTTCAGTACAATATTGATATAGTGCCAGACCGCTCCTCTCTCGTCAACATAAAGAAGAAACCAACAGAAAGCTTCAGAGAATATGCAATCAAGTGGAGAGAGCAGGCTGCTATGGTCAAACCACCAATGAAAGAGGCATAAATGATTGACTATTTTCTCCAAGCTCAGGATCCAGATTACCTCCATTACATGTTGGCCGCCATCAGTAAACCTTTTGCTGAGGCGATTAAGATTGGTGAAATAGTTGAGAATGGCATGAAGGCAGGCAAAATTGTGAGTCAGGCAGCCCTTAAGGCAACCACACAAGCAATACAAAGCGGGTCAGGCAATTTCAGAAATCGGAAAAAGAAAGAGGAAGGATCCATGATGGCATCTGGGTTCGGGGGAGTTCAAAGAGGAATACCTCCTTCTTACGTGCAATTCCAACAAGGACTATCCAATTCTCTTCAACATTATTATCCGCCTCAAGGTCCCCGATACTCAGTTCCCCTGCAACAATACACAGTGTTTAATGCTCAGGCTTATGCTAGGCCTCCCAATCACCAACAATGGCGGGCACCGATTCCACAAGGCTCCCGTCAACTCCGACCGAATTTTCAGGCACCATATAATCCTCGTCCCCGACAAGAATATGTGAGAGAACAGGAGCCAAAGAAAGAGTTCACCCCAATTGGAGAATCGTATACATGCCTATTTCGAAAGTTGATGCAGTTGAAGTTGATTGAACCTATTATGCCGCGTTATGTGAATCCAAATTCAAAAGGTTTTGACTCAAATGCAAGATGTGAGTATCACTCTAACACCCAAGGGCATAGTACTGAAAACTGTTGGACATTAAAGAAAGCCATTGAAAATTTGATTGAAGCAAAGGCAATTGTGGTAACAAACAATGAGGATACTCCTAATATCACAAACAATCCGCTCCCAACTCATGATAATACACATTTTATTGGGATGATTTATGATGATCGGGATTATAAGCAGTCTGGCAAGACAGAGGTGGTTTTTAGAACCATAGGGCCAGAACCAAAAGTGATAGTGAGCCCGCCGCAATTGGCACCATTGATGGTAAAAGGTGCGAATTCTAGTTTGAACTTGGCATGTTCTGAAAAAATGATTCTCTATGTTCCTGGAAGCACAAAAAAGGTTGAGGTTCAATTCGGTGGGCCAAAACTTTACATCCCCGGAGGCATTCAAAAGATCATTCCGAATAATGGTTTGAGGAATATAACAGAGCCAGTCGTGATTCGACCTGTTGCCCAACTCCTAGTGACAAACACAAAAGCTATTCCCTGGAATTATAACAAGACTGTCATGACATACAAAGGAAAAGAGATAGTTGAAGAAACAGGTGAAATAGGGGGCTTGACCCGCTCTGGAAGGTGTTATTCACCAGAGGAATTGAGAAAAGCTAAGCAAGCCAGGGAAAGTCACTTGCCAGTGAAAGAACCCGTTGCAGAAAAAGAAGCGGAGGAATTCTTTAAGAAGATGAAATTGCAAGACTACTCAATCATTGACCAACTAAGGAAAACTCCTGCTCAGATATCTTTGTTATCTCTGCTTTTGCATTTAGAAGAGCATCGTCGTGTGTTGATCAAAACTCTGAACGAGGCATATGTCTCAGAAAAGACAACGGTGAATCAGCTAGAAAAAATGGCTGAAAGATTCTTTGAAGTAAATAGAATTACTTTCAGCGATGATGATTTGCCTGAGGAAGGGTGTGGCCATAATAGAGCTTTGCATCTTATGGTCAAATGTGAAGGGCACTACGTAAAAGGAGTCATGATTGACGGAGGCTCAAGTGTAGATGTGTGTCCTCTTTCTACTCTACAACAGCTGAACATCGACAATAACAGAATTCGAACCAGTAATGTCAGCATCAGAGCTTTTGATGGTTCAAAAAGAGACACTATTGGGGAAATCGAACTCACCATGACAATCGGCCCGGTTGATTTTAACATTGTCTTTCAAGTGTTAGATATGGAAACTTCATATTAATTTTCTTTTGGGAAGGACGTGGATCCATATGGCCAGAGCTGTACCATCCACCCTACATCAAATGGTCAAATTTGAGTGTGACGGGCAAGAAATTATTGTTCATGGGGAGGACGACTCATCCGTCTATAAAGACCCGTCCATTCCATATATAGAGGCCAACGAAGGATGTGAATCCATCATATATCAAGCATTTGAGGTGATTGAGGTGGACCAAGTGGAAGAAGGAAAACCAATTCTGCATCCCCGTCTTTCAGCCACATCTATGATGGTATCTTCGCTGATGTTGAGGAACGGCTATGAACCAGGAAAAGGATTGGGATCCTCTCTGCAAGGAATTGTGAACCCCATTGCTCCATTTTCGAAGAAAAATACCTTTGGCTTGGGCTTTAAAACCAACATCAGCTGACATAGACAAAGCCAAGGCCCGCAAAAAGAATGGTTGGAATCTGTCCAAACCAATCCCTCACATTGCCTACTCTTTTGTCAAGCCACAATTTGAAGAAGTCCAAAATCCTTCTACTCAGGATGACATTGACGGAGTTTGCCAGGGTCTCAAGGAGATGTTCTATGAGATCAATATGGTTCAAGTTGGGGAGGGCCCTAGCCGTGCAAGTGTTCAACTGATTGGTCCAGATACCTCGCTCAGCAACTGGGAAGCAACTCCTCATCCCATCAGAAAGGAGTCTTGGTAGCCTGTTTTGTTGTTTTTTCTGTATTTGGATTATTTTAAGAGTTGTAATCCAGATATTTTAGTTTAATTGCTTTGCTGTGATGTTAACCCTTCTATCCTTTCAAATTCAATGAAATGAAGTTCCATTTTCGTAGTAAAATTCTATCTTTTTATTTCCCTAATTTTTGTTATTTTTTTTTATCATTTTCAGTTTCGATAATGCTGGCTTTAAAAATATGACATGCATGCGGAATTCATGCCCAGATCTTAAAAAGCTGTCTAATCTCGAAATAATGAATCAAGAAGTTGAGTATGACGAAGATGAGGCTTTTAGAGAAATGAAAAGGCAATTGGATCAATTTGAGAATAAGCCTAAGCCTAACTTAAATGAAACTGAGGCAATTAACCTGGGAAGCCCTGAAGAAACCAGAGAAACAAAAATAAGCATTCATACTGAACAAAAGACGAGAGATGCCATAATTCAAGTTTTGTTCGAGTACAGAGATGTATTTGCTTGGTCGTATGATGACATGCCGGGTTTGAGTGCCGATCTAGTGGTCCATAAGCTTCCCACACATTCTAATTTTGCACCAATCCAGCAAAAACAAAGGAAGTTTAAGACAGACATGAGTGATAAGATTAAAGAAGAAATCACGAAGCAACTAAGTGCAAATGTGATCAGGGTCGTCCGATACACTACATGGTTAGCAAATGTTGTGCCAGTGCCAAAGAAGGATGGGAAAATCAGATTTTGTGTTGACTATAGGGATTTAAACAAAGCAAGTCAAAAGGACAACTTTCCCTTACCCAACATTCATATCCTTGTTGATAATTGTGCTAAACATGAAATCCAATCTTTTGTGGATTGTTATGCCGGATATCACCAAATTCTGATGGATAAAGAAGATGCAGAAAAGACCGCCTTCACAACTCCATGGGGAACTTATTGTTATAGGGTCATGCCATTCGGTTTGAAGAATGCAGGGGCAACTTACATGAGAGCCATGACTACCATATTCCATGACATGATGCATAAAGAGATTGAAGTGTACGTTGATGATGTGATCATTAAGTCGAGAACACAAGCTTACCATGTGCAAGACTTGAAAAGGTTCTTTGAAAGGCTACGAAGGTACAATCTCAAACTCAATCCAGCCAAATGTGTATTTGGAGTTCCTTCTGGGAAGCTTTTGGGTTTTATAGTTAGTCGAAGAGGCATTGAGTTAGATCCCTCCAAGATAAAGACCATTCGAGAGCTGCCTCCCCCAAAGAACAAAACAGAAGTCATGAGTTTACTCGGGAGGTTGAATTACATTAGCAGGTTCATCTCGCAGCTTACAACCACATGTGAGCCTATTTTTAAGTTGTTGAAAAAGAACGCCGCTATCAAGTGGACAGATGAGTGCCAAGAAGCTTTTGATAAGATCAAGGAATATTTGTCAAATCCCCCTGTTTTGGTCCCGCCGGAACCTGATAGGCCTCTGTTTTTATATCTGTCAGTAATGGATAGTTCCTTTGGTTGTGTTCTGGGTCAACATGATGCCACAGGCAAAAGGGAACAAGCAATATATTATTTGAGCAAAAAGTTCACCACTTATGAGGCCAAATACACTCTTTTGGAAAGAACATGTTGCGCTTTAACCTGGGTCGCCCAGAAGCTTAGGCATTATCTTTTGGCCTATACAACTTACCTCATATCCCGAATGGATCCCCTGAAGTACATCTTTCAGAAGCCGATGCCAACTGGCAAATTAGCAAAATAGCAAATCTTGCTCACAGAGTTTGATATTGTTTATGTCACTCGCACTGCCATGAAGGCACAAGCTTTGGCTGATCATCTGGCAGAAAACCCGGTTGATGATGAGTATGAGTCTTTGAACACATATTTCCCAGATGAAGAGGTTAATTTAGTTGAAGAAGTAGTCCAAGATGACAGTCAAATTTGGAAACTATACTTTGATGGGGCTGTCAACATCAAAGGCGTAGGGATTGGGACAATTCTGGTATCACCTACTGGGCAACATTACCCTGCCACGGCGCGACTTCGTTTTTTCTGTACAAACAACACAGCAGAATATGAAGCTTGCATCATGGGTCTGAACATGGCAATAAACCTAAATGTGCATGAATTGTTGGTGATGGGAGATTCAGATTTGCTTATTCGGCAGGCTCAAGGTGATTGGGAGACTCGAGACATCAAACTCATTCCATATAGACAATGTGTGGAGGATCTTAGCAAAAGGTTCAAGTCCATCGAATTCAGGTACATTCCCAGGTTTCACAATGAATTAGCTGATGCCTTGGCCACCCTGGCCTCAATGCTTCCATATCCGGGTAATACTCACATTGACCTATTAGAAATTCAAATTCGGGATCAACATGGTTATTGCAATACAATTGAAGCAGAACCAGATGGTGAACCATGGTATCATGATATTAAGCAGTTTCTGAAAACAAGAGAATATCCGGAACATGCTAATAGGGATCAAAAGAGAACTATTAGGCGACTCTCTAATGGTTTCTTTTTGAGTGGGGAAATCCTATACAAAAGAACTCTGGATTTGAATTTGTTGAAATGATTATGAATGAGGTGCATTCGGGAGTTTGTGGTCCGCACATGAATGGATATATTCTAGCAAAGAAAATCCTTCGGGCAGGATATTATTGGCTTACTATGGAACGAGATTGCTTTTGTTTTGTTCGCAAGTGCCACCAGTGTCAGATTCACAGTGATTTGATTCACTCGCCTCCTTCAGAGTTGTATCCTATGTCGGCTCCTTGGCCTTTTGTTGCTTGGGGAATGGACGTCATTGGCCCAATCGAGCCAAAAGCTTCAAATGGGCACAGATTCATCTTGGTTGCAATTGATTACTTCACCAAATGGGTGGAAGCTATTACATTGAAAGCAGTTACCAAGAAAGCAGTAGTAGACTTTGTTCACTCCAACATTATCTGTCGTTTCGGTATTCCAAAAACCATTATTACAGATAATGCTGCTAATTTGAATAGTCATCTGATGAAGGAGGTATGTGAACAATTTAAAATTGAGCATCGCAATTCTACTCCTTACCGTCCCAAAGCTAATGGAGCTGTTGAAGCTGCAAATAAGAACATCAAGAAGATTCTTAGGAAGATGATCCAAGGGTCTAGACAATGGCACGAGAAACTACCTTTTGCTCTTTTGGGATACCGGACAACTGTCCGTACATCAGTTGGCGCAATGCCCTACTTATTGGTTTATGGAACTGAAGCGGTCATACCTGCTGAAATTGAGATTCCCTCTCTCCGAATCATTGTTGAAGCAGGGATTGAGGACACTGAATGGGTGAAGTCCCGATTGGAACAGTTGAATTTGATTGATGAAAAGCGTTTGGCGGCAGTTTGTTTTGGTCAGTTATACCAACAAAGAATGGCACGCGCTTACAATAAGAAAGTGCGCCCAAGAAAATTCGAGGTAGGACAACTTGTTTTGAAACGTATCTTTCCACACCAGGAAGAAGCAAAAGGAAAGTTCGCACCGAATTGGCAAGGTCCTTACCTCGTCAAGAAAGTATTGTCAAAAGGAGCTCTACATTTGGTAGATATAGAAGGAAAGGTGACTGATATATCCGTCAACGCAGATGCGGTCAAGAGATACTATGTATGACATGGCTATGTTGGGGCATTCTTATATTTAGCATTCTCAGGTTGGGATGACGAAAGGCTATCATTCTCGCTACCCAAACACTGGTCAACCCTAGTTATCCCTTTAAAGCCTTGTTTATATTTCTTTGTTTTCCCCTCTTTTGGAACCAATGTACTTTAAAAAAAAAAAAAAATAACCATCAAAACAAGTTCATGTTCATTGAACTACGTTCGACCTGATTCCGAAAGGATACGTAGGCAGCCTCACTCTGGGGTTCGGTCACACCAAAACAAAAATCCACATGTACCCAGTATTCAAATAAACTGGGGCATGGTTTTATTTTATTTTCGATGGTTGTTCCATCAAAATGGGTCCAAAAGTTGTAATTCAGTTGAATATTTCTTTTTACCTTTCCCTGCTAAGACCTTCTGATCAACTTTCGAGAATGCTAAGTCATTATACTACGGGTGATGCCTCAGTCATTGTAAAGAGAGAAAAATAAATGAGAGAGTCTTATTGGTGAAAACCCTCACGGGCATTATAAGGCAATGGTGAGTTGAGAGAAAGACAAATGAGAGAGGTCAATTGGTGAAAACCCACAAAGGGCATCATTGATCGATTTAGGTCTTCATATATCTTAGCACAAGCATGGTTAAGACAAAGAACTCAGTTTCAAAGTGAAGTTTACAACAGATTTCGAGAATTAGACGGTTCAAACGGATCGGGCATCCAGTCCAAAGTGCATGTCATGTTCATTGAAGTCAGCATATTTCCTCTAGATAAGTCCTTTCTTATTTTTTCTTCTGAAAGGGACACTTCTTGATTAAGTTGTAATATCTATTAGGTCACCTTCTTGTTTTCTTTCGCATTACTTTTTTGAGTCCCTTTCAGTATAATCTTGTCAAAGCAAAGCAAAGAAAAGGCCGCAAAATTGGTTACAGTTTCCCCGTTATATAAAGCAAAGATTGCTGGGCATAAACCGTATAGGAAAAGACATAAAGCCATCTGCGATTTTCCTTGACGAGAAAAAGGCTGGAATGACTAAATAATGTTCCAAGGGTCAACAAAAGTTACTCAGTTAAAAGATTTTTGGGAAGCAAGGTTGTCTGCACCATGAACACAAATGGTGATAGGCGCAAAATGGTTAGGTTTTGATGTTGAGAAAGAAGATCTCCAGAAAGAAAAGACAGAATCTCCATGCAACTTGTACAATCATCGACGGAGTCAGTTTTTCTAACAAGTGTAATAGACGCAAGGTCAAGTCGCCCAAGAAATCAAGGCCACAAACCGACCACCATTTTAAAACTAACAAATCTTTCTTTGTTTAGAACAGGAACATAACAATTTTAGGAAACAGTTCGTGAAAAGACGAACACCACCAAGTGAAGTTCTCAAATCCTTGATTTTCTCCTAATACATGTAATCATGTTATTTTTAGTTTCATTATAGGGAATCAATACCCTATCTTCAATATAGGGTACTACATCCCCTGGTTGCATTTTTTAACATAGGGTACGACATTCCGTAGTAGCATCTCCGAGTGCCAAGAGCCTCATTTTATTGCCAACATAGGGTACGACATTCCCTAGTAGCATCTCAGAGAGCCACGAGCCTCATCTTATTGCCAGCACATGGTACTACATCCCCTGGTTGCATTTCTCATTGCTAACATAGGATACGGCATTCCCTAGTAGCATCTCAGAGAGCCACGAGCCTCATCTTACTGCCAAACACAGGGTACTACATCCCCTGGTTGCATTTTAGTGCCAACATAGGGTACGACATTCCCTAGTAGCATCTCAGAATGCCACGAGCCTCATCTTACTGCCAAACACAGGGTACTACATCCCCTGGTTGCATTTTAGTGCCAACATAGGATACGACATTCCCTAGTAGCATCTCAGAGAGCCACGAACCTCATCTTATCACCAACACAAGGTACTACATCCCCTGGATGCATTACTTTTTGCCAACATAGGGTACAACATTCCCTAGTAGCATCCCAGAGTGCCGCGAGCCTCATTTTTACATTCTGCCTACATAGGGTACGGTATTCCCTAGTAGCATCTCAGAGAGCCACGAACCTCATCTTATCACCAACACAGGGTAATACATCCCCTGGATGCATTACTTTTTGCCAACATAGGGTACAACATTCCCTAGTAGCATCCCAGAGTGCCGCGAGCCTCATTTTTACAGTCGACATAGGGTACGACATTCCCTAGTAGCATCTCAGAACGCCATGAGCCTTATCTTATTTCCAACACAGGGTACTACATCCCTTGTCTGCATTACTTTCTGCCAACATAGGGTACGACATTCCCTAGTAGCATCCCAGAGTGCCAAGAGCCTCACCTTATTGCCAAATAGGGTACTACATCCCCTGGCTGCCTTACTTTCTGCCAACATAGGGTACGATATTCCCTAGTAGCATCTCAAAATGCCACGAGCCTCATCTTATTGTCAACATAGGGTACTACATCCCCTGGTTGCCTTCCTTTTTATTAACATAGGGTACGTGTTTTTTTTTCAATTCTTTATTCTGCAATAGCAAATATAGTTTAATGAATTTTCAATAACTCACAAAAATTTCCTAGAGCAAACTGGGGCAGAAAATTTTTTTTTTGTTCGTTTCTGATGATTTGCAGGTTGTTTTTGCAAAGTACGGATTGGATGTGCAAAAAAATAAGATTCCATCTCTCGCCAGAGAAAGTGGAACGTTTGATCTCAATACCAGCCGAACCAGCTTTGACATAATGCATGCTAAGACATAGGGTCTCAAGATCCATCTTCTCGTCATCTGATCGAGAATCAAGCCTCGGAGAATATTTCATAGTTTGTTACATCGAGAGCATCAAATTTCAGTTTAAAGTCAATGAGGGAAGCAAGTCAAGAATCAAGACAAGACTCCAGATAGCATTTAGATAGAAATTTTGTAACTCTTAGATTTCAAGAGTATGTAATTTTCTTTTCACTTTGATGTAATAGTAGGAACCGCGGATCAGAACCTCGACGGAACTTCGCTCGGCTCTCCATCTAAGTATACTCTATCAGTCATTTTCCACTTGAACTACACGTGACCTGATACCCTTATAACCCGGGATATGTAGGCTGCCTACAACCAAGGCTCGGTCGCACTTTTTTCTTTTATCTTCTTTTCCTTTTTAAATAATAGTGAGGTCAAAAATCAGTCACCTTGTTCATTTTCTTTGCTTGAAAACTCTTCATGTTTCCAAGCAAAGAGGGGCATGCTGTGAACACCTAATTTTTTACCGCACCCAAATTCTATACTATTTTAGTGTAAATATTTCTTTTTAGGTCTAATCTTAATATTTTAAACTTTTATCTTACTCTTAATAGGTTTTATTTTTTAAAAAAAAAAAAAAACTACAAAGATATTCACATACTTATAGTACAAATTTTATTTCTTTTTGTAAAGAGAAAAAGAAAATTTACAAAAAAAATAATAATAATTTGGTTTTCTTTAATTAGAATTTTAATAAGTAAATTATAGTATCTTTATTAGTATCATTTAAAGTACATGTAAATATTTAATTTTTCTATATTGTAAGAAATGTTAGTTTATCTTCTTATTTAATATTTTAATTTATCTCCTAAAAAATGAATTCAAAAATCTGATTTTTAATTAGATAACAATCCCAATCCCATAAACCTTCATTTTTAGCCTAACTTCCCACCTTTTATGTCCCTCTTACTCACGTCTCTCACGTCCCAAGCCCATATCCCCATTTCCGTCACACACACACACACGCCCCCCCACCTTTCCACTTTTCTTCTCCATCAACACACATACTATTACACATGCTCTATATTAGACATACATTTAGATTAGAAAAGGGGGGAGGAGGGAAAGACTTGACTGGGATCTAAAAGAAAAAAAAAGAACGAGAGAGAGAGGGACAGGAGGAAAAGATTTCATTGAGTGGAGAGTTTGAAAAATATTTGGCTTCTTTATTTCTTTAAAGAAACTTTAGAAAGAAAAATGGAGTTTGAATAGAAGCAAAGATTCGAGTGGACGTTTGGTTACTGCTTTGGTTCCGATTCCGAGTTTTTGTCTCCTTTGGCTGCTGTCTTTCTCATTTGGAAATTTTGAAACTGAAGTTTGTACGTACCAGTTTTTACTATTATTGGTAAAGAAGCTTCACATTACAGGTTTTCTTCTAATCTTTTGTTTAATCTATTTTAATGTGTTTGTTGGAAGATAAACTATAAATAGCTATTTTATAAGAATTAAGCTCTATTATAAAGTTATTGTGTTGCTATAGTTTATATATCATTTATTATCTGAGTAGTATTTGAGTTTTTAGTTTTCTCTTAATCCCTGTTGTGTATTTAAAATATTATTTCTTAAATATTGAGTGTGTAAGTATTTTCTATTTACTATTCTGGCTAAAATATTTTCTTAAATTTTTTGTGTTAAAATAATATCATTGGTAAATGGGTAAGAATAGTTCAATCAATAAAGTTATATCTGATGCCATAAAATTTATTAATAAGAAGTACTGAAGCTAAAAATCAAGTCCATCATGAGTTTTTATGTTAAGTCTATTAATTTGCGGTAATACCACTTCTAAAAAAAAAATAGTTTTACTTCCCTTCAAGAGTTCATGTAAACTCCATATAGTCTATTTTGGGTTTGGAGTTTATTTGAATTTTTTCTTTTATGTGTTATTTTGAATTTTTCTTTTTTTCTTTTTTCTAAAAATTTTGCAAAAGACTCACGTTACAAGTTTCAATGGAAGGTTGTGATATTTCTATTGATTAGTTTTCTTAGTTTTACATTGATCTCTCTTCCAATGTGACTAATAGTGAATATCTTATTTGGTTCAATTTGTAATGTGATTTTCTTTTCTTTTTAATATTCTTTTATTTTATCATGCTTGGATTCTGATTTGGAATTGTGGGACATTTATTCTTTTATTTTTGTGTAATGATGTACCGAAACAAATGGGTTTATGGGAGAGTACAGCTCATTGAGCCATTTCAAGGATTGTATATATATAAAAATTAATTGTGAGGGAGCGAGATGAGTTAGGAACTAATTCAAGACTCGTGGTAAATATAAAATATAAGTATAAATAAATGTTTTGGATCTTAAAAAAAAACAAATAGCCATGAACTAATTCAAGACTCGTTTCAATAAGTAATAAAGTAATAAAAATAAAATATGCAAATAAACAGAATACTTTGAATACTTTAGTATGCTTTAGGTGCGTGTTAACCAATCAATTATTGTAATTATGTATACGTTCGCGTGACATAATTATGATTTTCCAAATTAAAGGCAAAGGATGCGTTCGCGCGACCTTGACAAAACAATCCTTAAAAATAATAAAGTGTTATTGATTGTGTACACGTACGCGTGACATGATTCATGACACACCAAGAAAAACGAATACACGTACGCGTGATTCGTTTCAAAATAATTCCATAATTACAAATAATAAAGCAATTAAAAGCGGTAAAAAGGTAAATGTACATAGGTTCTAAAATGAGTAATTAAACCATTTAATTAAGCCAGGTATGATTAAAGCGACCGTGCTAAAACTACGGAATTCGAGAGTGCCTCACACCTTCTCTCGGGTTAACAGAATTCCTTACCCGGTCTTCTGTATTCGCGGACCGTAAAACAGAGTCAAATTTCCTCGATTTGGGATTTAAAATAAATCGGTGACTTGGGACACCAGAAATTATCCCAAGTGGCGACTCTGAATCTAATAAAACATCCCATTTCGATTAATGTCACTTAAATTGAAAAAACTCCTTTGATTCCATTCCCTCGGGTAA
The DNA here is from genome assembly GCF_000715075.1 of Nicotiana tabacum. Lineage (NCBI taxonomy): Eukaryota > Viridiplantae > Streptophyta > Magnoliopsida > Solanales > Solanaceae > Nicotiana > Nicotiana tabacum. The sequence continues at coordinate 93,746,344 of NC_134102.1, forward strand.
AAGGAGGTGTGACACAACCAACTCAATAAGTAGTAAATCAAACCTTTGGACTGAAAGGTAGTGACGAACTCAACCGGCACAGTTCAATATAGAAATAACAGTGCAGAAACGTAGGCATGCTTTCAAGTTCAATAGATAACTCAAACAGTAAAATAGATCAACTCTGAATGATATGAAGAATATAACTCCTCTACTTCAACATGTCAATGCACATGCTGTATGTGATGCACCATGCTGATAGCCTCATGTTCTCACACTCTCAAATGCTCAATCACTCGGTACTGTATATGGCCCATACGGCCCTGTAAAAGATCCATCTCAGAATATATATACATCACTGACCATCAGTCACCCAGTACCGATTAGGACCAATCCAGCCCGTGGAAAAGATCCATCTCCAGGTATATAATATTTCGGACAAGATCCATGTCCAGGGAAGATCCATCTCTCAATAATATCAATTGCGCTCATTGGGGGTGTGTGCAGACTCCGGAGGGGCTCCTTCAGCCCAAGCGCTCATAAATCAGTATATCCGCTGCGGCGTGCAGCCCGATCCCATGAATGTCACTCATAATCAGGCTCTCGGCATAACTCGGTAATCAAACTCTCTAGTCTCACTCACGGGCTCACAAATGTCATGAAACTATCCCGAACATGATATGATGTAATAATAAATAATAATAGAGACTACGATATGATATGAAATGAATGAATATGACTGAGTACGAAATATCAATGAGATCAGTAAGTCAACAGCAAGAAACGACCACTATGGGTCCGAACAGTACCAGCATATAGCCTAAACATGATCTCTAACATGATTGACAGCTCAGTTATATTATCACATGGTGAAAACACGAATATCAATAAGATAGAACCACTTTACAGTGCCATGGAATCAACCAGGTCACAAAACCCCAAAGCCCATTCGACCACGAGTCTAACCATACCAAATTTATCAAAATCCGACATCAAATCGCCACTCAAACCCCCAAAATCAACTCACTAAATCCCTAGCCTCAAACCCCCAAATTTCACCTCAAAAATACACCAACTAGGTGAAAAATTCAGTGGGAAAACATAATTATTGAAGAAAAAAACCACAAGGAGCTTACCTCAAGAATCTCTTCAAAAACCTCCAAATTCCGAGCTCAAAATGTTAGAAATGGCAAAAATCTCGGAACCTTCGTTTATATAGATTCTGCCCAGGCCTTCCGCACATACGGCCAAAATCCGCTTATGCGGTGAAAATTCCACTTCTACAAAAGCCACTTAGCCCTAGTTGCCTCCGCTCTTGCGGCGTCTGACCCGCATCTGCGGCCTCGCAGGTGCGGGAAAATCATCGCACCTGCGACCCCCTGTTCCTCTCTTCCTTGCCCGCTTCTGCGGCTTCTTTCCCGTTACTGCGGGCTCGCACCTACGGTGCCCACTCCGCAGGTGCGATTACACCAGCAGTAACAAAACTTCAGCTGCTTCTCTAACTTAATTCCAAGTCCGTTAACCACCCGAAATCAACCCGAGGCCCCCGGGACCTCAACCAAACATACCAACAAGTCCTAAAATATGATAAGAACTTAGTCGAACCTCGAATCACCTCAAACAACATTAAAAATACGAATTGCACATGGATTCAAGCCTAATGAACTTTGAAATTTCTAAATTTTACAAACGACGCCGAAACCTATCAAATCACGTCCGATTGACTTCAAATTTTGCACACAAGTCACAAATGACACTTCGAACATACTCCAACTTCTGGAAATCCAATCCGACTACGATATCAAAAAGCCCACTCCCGGTCAAACTTTTCAAAATTCCAACTTTCGTCATTTCAAGCCTAATTCTACCACGGACCTCCAAATCACAATTCGAATACGCTCCTATGTCCAAAATCACCTAACGGAGCTAACAGAATCATCAAAATTCAAATCCGAGGTCGTTTACACATAAGTCAACATCCGGTTAACTTTTTCAACTTAAACTTTCAATTATAAGATTAAGTGTCTCAATTCACTCTGAAATCTCTCCGGACCCGAACCAACTAACCCGATAAGTCATATAACAGCTATAGAGCACAAAAGGAGCAGAAAATGGGGGAATGGGGCTACAACTCTCAAAATAACCGTCCGGATCGTTACAATTGTACCGTGGGTTTAAAGACGCAACTTGAATGTCCGCCTTTTCCTTTCTTAACCTTTTTCAGAGTGATGTCTAATAACTTAGACTGTTCAAACATATTATACTTCATAATATATATATATATATATATATATATATATATATATATATATATATATATATATATATATATATATATATATATATATATATATACTTATTTATTTATTTTGCTAAGGAGTCCTTCTGATATTATTGGGATAAGATTGTAGAGCTTCGTACACTTAAGAGTTAAGACCAAATGTGGTAAGATCAATCCATTCTCTTTAGTCCGTATGTCTAACTCCCAAAGTTTAAACAGGGGGAGTTATGACCCGTTTATTGATTTGGCCCAATGAATGAATAAAATATGACTCCTAAAATTATTTTTAACTTTAGCTATATAATAAGTGAGAGTTTTGGTACTACGAAGGGTAAAACAATAATTAACAAATAATTCTATTCTATTCTACTACTATATAATAAATGAGAGTTTTGGTACTAGGAAGGGTAAAACAGTAATTAAAAATAATTCTAGCTTCATATGTGACGTCATCTTGGCATGGTTTTTTTTATTATGGACACCCTTTTGCCCTTGCTTTATGGATATATTACATTAGTTGGCTTAATGTATCTAGAAAATAAACCTCTTTTTGAGCCTGTTTTGGTAAATTAATTCTTCTTGGAGTTTCTGCATTAGTCTACACTCTCGATCACTATACCTCCAGTCATCTTCTAACTTTACCCAACAACCCATATGGTTTAACTTGAAAAGTATCAATTCTCAAGTTGAAGTTCAAGATTACACAAACAAAGAGTCAACTGATTGCTTTTCTTTGAGGTAGGTTTATGTTATCTTTTCCGTTTCAATCTTTTTGGTTCTTGGGTTTCTTTTTGTTGATTTTCTGTTTGATAGAGTTGATGTTTCTTTCAAATTTTGTTGTTTTGTTTGGTATTTGGTTCATATAATGTTGCATGTATTGTTTTAACTCTGCTGAATTTTCTGCATTTTATTTTGATGGATTCTTGCAAGTCTTTTTCTTCTAACTTCATCCCTTCTTCCAGCCTCACTGATGATACTTATTGATGGATATTATGGGTCATCTGCACTTACTGATTGTGATCTATATTGTTGTTCTTGTGGAATGTCTCACTGTGGGCATCCGCTTAAATAAGAAATAAAAGCAAATTAAGGTGATCAATATATTAATATCAAGCATCATCTTTATATTTTTATTGTTATGGTAACCTCGATGACAAGTAATTATAATATTTTATCAGGATAAATGATTAGCCTTTTTATACTGGTAAAGTTTTCAAGTATTTTCTGATTTTTATTCAAATATATTTTTCTGGGTGTCAGAGAAAATGGGAAGACTTTATGGCTGGAAAAAGGTTATGAAATAGCAAAGAAAGAGTGGTTCATTATATTGTTCAATTCACCATCTATTACAACTGCTTATGGTTCTAATTGCCTCGATTACCTTCGTCATACGTTAGAATAGTTCGTGAATGCCGGTAAATTTGTATAAATTTATTTGTGTCGTGAAAGTTATTATGGTAGGCTGAAGTAACTTGTATAATGTCTATCCATGTTTCAGTTCCAGTTGTCTATCCAATAGATATACGAGCATGCCTTTGTATGGTCCATAACCTAAAAATATGGGAAATGTCCCCTTTTATGAGGAAAAAAAGAATATATTGGATGAAACTTACCGATGACCAATTACTCATATATAATTTTGCTTGTAGAAAACTAATTAGTCCCTCTTAGATAGATTGATTCAAACTAAGCCTATACATTTGTAAGTTTTTATTTTTAAAGGTCATAAAATTTGGCACAAAAAATAAGATGTTGGCTACAGGGAAGGAAGAAATAAATCTACACAAAACTCTTTCACTTGTGCCACAAAATTCTGGTATTGTGCAAATATGGATACAATATCTCCTCCGATCTCTCACTGACTTGTAATCACATTATCATATTTTCTTATAATATTTTTGGTGTTCAAATATATAGTTTTGCCAAGTTAGTAGTGCATTATAGATCTTATAGCTTAATTTTTGGAGCAACATTAATATATTGGACATTTGAAGGACTTGTATGCTATGTTGGATATGGTATCAAGTAATAGGAATGATTATCGCGACAGAACAACCTATTTTAAAGAATGCACTCTTCATTCTTATATTTTTTGAGATAGTGACTGTCAAATTATTTCTATCCTCCAAATAAACGCAGCAGACACTAGACACCAGACATGATCATGAACATGTATTTGCCTTAGCATTGTCAACAGCTCATATTATTCTTGCTCTCTTTGAGCTAGGGCGAGTGGCTACTGCTTCTTATTTCTAGGTGGATCATGGATAATGTTCTTAAGTTTTCTTATCATGCGAACTTAGAATGGAAAGCCAACAGGAAAAATGTAAAGCATTATGATAAAGATAAAGATCAGTTCTTAAGTTTTCGTAAGAACTGATCTTGTGTGCTTTCTTTTTGATTATCACGCGGTCCCTTTTGTCAGTTACACCTTTCATCCCTTTTATAAGGCAGTGCATCAAATTTTGGCAATTAAGGTTCTTTAACCTTGGCGGTAAACTTTAACTTTGGCCAATCGACTGACTACAAATAATTAAAATAACTTGAGCGTTAGTGATCTTTTCCAACCTCGACAATCATTTTGGAACCAGCTGTCCTCCAGTTCTTTTATGATAGTTAGATAAGAGGTAATATATACATTAAGATAACTAGAAAACTTGAGCCATATATTACTACTTCTAGATGTTGGTCTTTCTACTTTTAAATTTTTTTTTGCTTTCACCAACTTTTGTACATGACAAAAAAGGGAGTTGATTTTTATTCATGTGCCATCTTTGGATCATATGTTTGTGGTCCTGTTTTCCTTACTACTTGCCAACAGATTGGTCTATTTTTATTTTAAAGAGTTATAACATCGTTTTCTTTGTGCTGTAGTTTTCATGATGTCCAGACTTAAATGCATGTGGTAACAGGTGGTAAACACAATAGATTGGACAAACTGTAGTGCCACTCAAATGGTGGCATCCCCCGAAAGGCCTCCACGTTCAGGAGATCATATGGGTACACTAGCGTATTGTTTTTTTTTTCAAATAAAAATCATGATCTTTGCCATGTCACTACAGACTCCGATAGAAGGGACTAGATTAATTTTTTGATAGTTATTCTAGGATTTCCTGCAGCTTTGATTAACTTTTTAGCTGACTCTGTACATGCATATCTTTATCGACTATTTTCTGTCAATTCATTGGGTATATAGAAGAACTCATTCAGTGTACCTAAAGTTTCTAGAATAGAAAGCCTCCACAGATTAGCATTACTGCACAATATTCTGTAATTTTCTTTAATTGCCTTTCACTACTTACTTTTGTTCTACATTAGAGTTGGTAAAATAAGTTACTTCTAGATCATTTCTTAAACAGTAGCAACAAGGCATTTTATTCTAATTTTGAAGACTTATTTTATCACATAAAAAGAAAAAAGATCATTTGAGGATAATGTGAATGATTGATAACATGACAATAGTCAAATTTAGCAACATGCACATGAGATAGAAATTATGCTCATATAGTTTTTAGGTAAAAATTATATTTGCTCTCTTGGTAAAAGTGTTACAACTGGTATTTGATAGCAGACATAAGTGGATACAGAAGTTCTGAATCTGAGGACTTCAACATGCGCATGAAATAGAAGTTCTGCCAAGAATTGTTGATGGAGAGGCATGAATAATTTACTGAGAACTAGCAACAAGTATCTGGAAGGGGAGCCTTGGCGTAAAGTTGTTGACATGTGACTAGGAGGTCACGGGTTCGAGCTGTGAAAACAGTCTCTTGTAGAAATGCGGGGTAAATGTGCGTATGATAGACCCTTGTGGTCCGACCCCTTCCCCGTATCCCGCGCATAGCGGGAGCTTGCTGCCCTTTTAGCAACAAGTATCTGACATAGGTAACATACTTGAACGTAAATTCTTACTCCCTGGCCTTCACTTCTGGGTCTTCAGTTCCTATGTGTACCTTACCAGTCCCTGTCCCAACGTTTGAATATTTGGAGGATGTGTGACCATATAACGTTTGAATTGTGGGGGGGACTTTTGGCCATATTTTCTTTTCGCATTATTTGTCATTTTGATTTCGTTTGTTTGATTCCAAAAGAAAAGAGGGAGCGCTGCCAATTTTTATCTTTAAGAAATATTTATTTCATTTTTTAATCTTGTAGCATTGGTGCAGACACTACAGCACTAGGGTGGTTGATGGTTTCTTTGGGGCAAAAAGAGCTCTTGAGTCCTAAAGGATCGAGTGTCTATTAATAATTTCTAAAATATTGGGAGTATTAACATCCGAAAATTTCCACTTTTATATTTCATTCCCGCTCTTCTTTCTTTTCTTTTCTTCTCTTCTTCTTCCTCTTTAAATCTTTGCGTTTTTCTTTTCTTCTTATTCTTCATCTTCCTCCTTCCTTCTCTTTTCTGGCATAGTTTCTCTTCTTTTTCTTCTGCCCTTTCATCTTTTTCTTCTGATTAAAGGATCGGGTGTTTAAATATTTGTTAGTTGTTTGAAGGAGGAGAATGAGGCATAAGGGAGGGGGAGGGAGGGAGTAGGGGAGTTTGTGTAAATAAGAAAATTTTAGATTTTTAAAAATATATATGCGCACTATCTACCAATTTTTTCTTAAGACTTGAATCTTTGACACTAAATAAAGTTGGACTCAAAGGTCCCATATAATCTTTTGCCCCAATTTAGCAAGTTCAGAATCCATTACAGAGCATCATACACTTTGAATTATCACAAAGTTTAATACAATTAGAATCTAATTCTTGGCGGCTACATTTACCGTCATTCTTACACAAAATGCTCCAGCATCCGTGCAGTATGATACACGCGAAAGCTCCAAGTAAAACTAAGCAAATAATCAAACAAATGCGACGCTTAATCTTTGTATAAGGATCTTCCCAATATTGTTGATCTTCCCTGTTCAAATGTAATTGATCACCAACAACCTGGGGAGAACACTGAGCTGGTTGAGGAGTAGTATGAGCAGAGAAAAATTCAGAATTTGAGTCAAATGGTAACGTAAGGTCATTGTATTCTTTCCAAGCAATATCATAATGGCTCAAAGTTTCTATGTACTCTCTTCCTATTGAATATATTGCGAAAAGATTGATAATGGCAGCGAATAGGGAGAGAGTGAAAAGGAACCATCGGTTAGAACAATTGAGGGATGAAGCATTGGATATGGAAGCTAAGATGACACCTTGGAAGATGAAATAATAGTTTGCAAGTTGGAAAACAATGTTTTGGAGATTATGAAGGCGATCTTTGTGCTTGTCAATACGCTTATCCATTGCTTCTACCATCATTTGCCTTCGTGCATTATCAATTGCTCCTCCAGTATCCATTATTAGAGAATATCTATGCAAGTTTTATATATGTATATATAGGGCATGTAGTAGGTTAGTATTGTCAGTGGCGGAGGCATGATATTTGCGAAGGGGGTTCAAAAATTTTAAAAATCAAATACACAATGAAGCTAGCCAACCAAAAAAAAAAATAGATGCTAACATATTTCATTAATAGAAAGAAAAGTTCTCAACACAAACATAGTGTTAAGATAAACTGATCATAGTAACAAGACTTTCAAAACAGAAAATACAAAAAACAAGTCTTGTGTTAGTTATAAGGAGTTAGTTACTAATGAGATCAACAAAAAATAACTAAATACATTATTACAACTGCACTCGACGAGGTTTCATATCTTGAAATGTTTTAATAATAGCCTCATTAGAAATACTATCAAACACATTTTTTTTCTACATAGCACCAAATAACCGCTAAAGAACTCATCATTCATTCGACTTCATAAGTCATTCTTGATAAACTTCATCGCCGAAAAAGCTCTTTCAACTGATGCAGTAGCAACAGGCAGAAGCAAAGCAAGTTTCACTAAGCGAAATATAAGAGAATAATTTGAATGATTGTTTGTCTGAACTAATCTTTTTGAAAGATCACAAAGCCCATGTAGATCGGAGAATCTTTCATCAACATCACGAACATCAATAATATAACTTGCAAGCTGATTCTCAAGAGCACCCATACTAAATTCATCAAAGTCATTAGGATATAACTCTGCCATTCTCATTATTTTCTTGATGTCAAAACTTAAAAATGAGTTAATTGGATTCAAACAAGCAATTCCATGAAGCAAATAAGTTGTCACTTCGTCAAAACATTCATTAAATTCTTGAATTTGCCAATCAATAATTTTGCAAAATATTTTAACCCGATAATGATGTGAGGCTGTACAATCAGCAGGTTTGCCGCGTGATCTTAAAGAACTAACATATGGCTCATCAAAGTGAGGTATCAAAATATTATATTTGATACAAAATGCAGATATCTTAGCAATAAGAGATTCTCATTCCTCTTTCCTTAACTTTTGCAACCTTTTCTTTTCTACTTCAACAAGTAGCATGGTGTTTGCAATGTCTTGCTCTTTTTTGGTAAGAATTTATTGAGCTCATTTGTCATTGCTAAAATATTTCTCATCAAATGTAACATGAATGCACCCTCAAATGTTTGACAAGCCCTGAGATATCACATTGCCTTGGCTCTTTCTTCTGTAGAATGTGTATCAAGAACAAGCGATTCAAGAACATCAAGAATAGAGCCAAACATCATAATAAAAATATTAAAAGATTTAAAGTGATATCTCCAACGAGTATCACATGCTCTTGAAAGACCAAGTTCTTGATTCAAGCCCCTACCGGTTGTAAGCTCACCCATATCTAATGCCTCTTGAATTCTTTCTTTTTGAGATTCTCGAAATTCATCCATACGCTTAAAAGAAGATCCCAATATATTCAAAATATTTGAAACCAATACTACAAGTTCCCCCACTTGAAGACATTTCTTAGAAATCGCAACAAGGGTAAGTTGGAGTTGATGAGCAAAACAATGAATGAAATGAGCCGATCTACTTTCTCTCTTAATCAACATTTTAAGACCATTAATCTCACCTTGCATATTGCTTTCCCCATCATAACATTGTCCACGCACATATGATAGACTTAAGGAGTGTTGAGCAAGTAAATTAATAATTGCACTCTTCAAAGATGAAGTACTAGTATTTTGAACATGAACAACATCAATAAGTCGCTCCATCACAAATCTCATTATATCAATATAACGTAAGACAATAGCCATTTGCTCCTTACAGGACATATCAAAAGATTCATCAACTAGCAAGGCAAAGTAATCACCATTTAGTTCCTCAATTATAGTTTTAGTTGTTTCTATCTTACATGCAGTAACAATGTCTTTCTGAGTTATCGGAGAAGTCATTTGATCATTTTGAGGAGCATGTTCCAGTACATAATCACGAATATTATCACACACTTTTGCATACCATAAGAGAGTTTGATAAAAATTACCCCCTACTAAGTGAAGACTTAGATTCATCATGACCTCGAAATGCTAAACCTTGAGTTATAAGAAGTCTTACTACAATAACTGAAGCAGTTAAGCGAATCCAATACTCATATTTAAGTTGATTAGATTGTCTCTCAAATGAAGATTGAATAGACCATTGTTTCAGAATAATAGCAAGCAGCAACAACAAGGTAGAGAGATTGAAGAGAGAGAGAGAGAGTGGAGTGAGCTAGTGAGGCAACGAAGAGATAGAGAGAGAGAGATTTAGGGATTTTAACCCAAAGTCAGTCACATTTTTTGGGGAAAAACATATTAAAAGAGACGAAGTCGTTTCGTTTAAAATTAAAAAAAAACATCTTAGGTAAAAAGAATTAGATTGCAATTGACAGGAACTGAACCTACGACCTTCTACAAAATCTGAACACCCTTGACCACTAAGCCAAGCTTGTGTCAAGGGGGTTCGACATATTATATCTATACGTAAAAATAAAAATTACCCCTATATAAACAATGCAATTTTTCCTAAATCCGCCCCCGGGTATTGTACGCATTTTTTATTCTCTAAACTATTTCCTACCATCTCATTAAATATGAGGACCTTTTTGTCCTTCTACCAAAAGTTCTCGCAATTCCCTCTTTAATTCCTCTTCTCTACTATTCCCCTTCGATACAAACTCTTCAGATTCCTGGACGGCGAACAACAAATTAAATATTAGGTCTCTACTTATTTACAAAACATAAATTTTAAATCCATATATTAATTATTATATCTAAGTGCACATTCTTTCCGGTTATTTTCTTACTGATAATTTGGATTCAAGATTTTTGAGATTTAAATTTGGATCTATAGAACTTTGGGTATTCAAGAAGATCCTTTTTTTTAAAAAAATAAAAAAATCTAAGATAGTGTTTGGATTCGATTATTTCCATTCCAAGTATATTTTCCTTTCTTGGTTTACCTCGTAATTATTTAAGTGAAAGTTGCAATATTTAGCGTTGGGTATTTGTTATTATTTGTTAGAAATGAAATTATAGAGATGGGTTTGGGGAATATGTAGTGGAATGATGAGGATAAGGCTATGGTGACAGCTAACTAGGAACAAAACCTTTAGATTGCTTAATGTCCATTTCTGTTTCATACAATATTACTTTAATGGCAATGGAAAGTGATGAGAATCTGCACATTTGAAAGGGACTTTGACTTTTGGAACTGTTATGCGCGAGAATTTTAGAATTTTTTTGGTGAAAAGACAAAAGAGTCCTTGCATTTAATGAGATGGTAGAAATAGTAAGGGTAATTTAGAGAATCAAAAGATGCATATATATATATATATATATATATATATATATATATATATATATATATATATATATATATTCTTTTTTTTTAGACAAGAGTGGGTTGCTATAGTGGTGAGCACCCTCCACTTCCAACCAAGGTCTTCATTTAAAATTTTTGGTAGGATAGTGGTAGTTGAAATATATTTTCAGCTAATATAATAGTCAAGTCGAGACCTAATCAGAAAGTTTGAAAGGAATAACGTGCTTTGGGAAGACCCTTAAAGTGCGGTGGTACTTTCTTAAAATTTCTATCAGATTCATTTAATTGAGGCACCTAATGCAAGAAAGACCAGTTATGTTGACCAAAATTTAATCTCATATTGGTCGGATGCTTCACCTATTCAACTGATGTAAATGCGGCTGAGGCAATTCCTCGGCTGCACACACGATGTCTAATAAAGGAAAATATTGTTTCCCAACTCTAACCAAAATAAGTCTGACAACCCCAACTACCAAATTAGACCCAACGGCAGGCGACCTCTCCCATCTCCGCAATAACATTCTTCTAATTCTCCTGGCATATATATGTCTATACTCCTAAGTTGCATAGTATAGACTTAATATATCAATTCTACTCCATTATGATCTATTTTGACGAGCCAGAATGAAGGTTTCTTCTATATCTGCATGAGAAACATTTTTATTGCGAGCTGCATATTATGCACAAATTAAGACTAAAACAATAGAGCTACGAACATCTAGAAAGCTATTAACAAGAGGAATTAGGCCCTACCTGATGCACTGCTATAATTGCTATGTCATACAAGTTAAAATAAATTTGTGAATAATATAACAAGATAGGTTAAATGAAGATAGTACAAAATCTTTCCGTCCGGAAATTAGACATGGATAATTAAACAACACAATAGTATTACCAAGTCTTCCCGGGCCGTCCGGCAAAACTTGTGAACAATTTAACAACACAAGGAAGTATTACCTATCTGGCAAAAAAGGTGAAGGAGGCTATTTGGTAAACGGTTTGGTAAATGATCTTGGATTGGCTCAAAGAAGACTTTACTGTTTTGTGACAGTCATAGTATCATTCATCATAGTAAGAATCAGATATTGTACCATGAGCACATATTGACATCAGACATCACTTTTATCTGAGATATTATATATATGACAGGGCATTGTTTATGTGAAGAAAATGTTTACACATGATAATACAACTTATATGATATGACCAATGCAGTTGAGCTAACAAGTTTAGATTGGTGTGTGCTGTAAGTACTCATGAGTAGAGCCCTTACAAGGAATGTGGGCAAAATTAGAGTGATGCTCGTTTTTTTGACGTCGATGGAAAGAATTCAATCCAAGTAGAAGATTTGTTAACTTTTTATTTTTGTATTATTTTTTTGTGGATCCCAATTGTTACCCGACTCGAAAAGCTCGTAATTACGCATTTCAGAGAGTTACGGATCTAACATAATAATACCGAGTTCAATTGAACTCATAACTTTCAACGCGGAGTATAAATTTATATGTAAAAATCGATTAAATTGCAACAAAGAGTATATATGAACTCATAACTCTAAAAGTATAATGAGTAGTTTAAATCTTGACCCGAAAAAACGCTTGAAATATCATATTGGCTTTCTCTGTCTTTAGTAATTAATTAGTCTATTTATGACTGAGAGGGCACCCCATTTAATCCTTATATCCTTTTCTTCTTCTCTATTTTCTTTGTATATGATTGTGTGCTTCTAACCTTTTTGCCCCTCAAAATAATTTGACCAAAAATTCTAAACTTATGTGAACTTAAAAGATGATATAAGTGATCAACATCATACTATATTGAAAACTATTAGTGAAAGTTATTTTACTACAATCTCCTTCAAACATTGATAGACCATTTTACTCTTTTATTACACATATTCAATTTGTTATTATTGTATAAATATGTAAACATACGTTATAAATTCTTATATGGACTAACATTCAATTGTAAGTTATAATTAGCAAGACAATAAAGAGTTACTTCTATTTAATTATATATATATATATATATATATATATATATATATATATATATATATATATATATATATATATATATATATATATATGTATGTATTCCATAGTTTGCTTAGCATTTGGAGTTGCGTGCTGCAACTTATAGCAATAATTACATACTTAAAAGTTATTAATTAATTAATTATTCTGGAATTAAAGTCTCTCTAATGTGTCGTGTTTGTTTCACTTGTAACGGAAATGAAGAAAACTAGCGAATTAACCTTTCATTATCGTGACTTTTGAGATTTTTGCATTATCCTTGAGTGTACCTTTTGTCTTATAAGTAAAATTACCTTACAAAATTTTTATGTGAATTGTGCCATGTGAAAATAATATTTTTTTCATTGATTTACAATAACATTATTGTCTATTTGCTGACAATTACAAGTTATCATCTTGATTATCGAGGTGTTGGACAATGGAAATTCAGAAGGCCTTATTTATACATTGTTGTATATGCTCTGTATTTTCTCACCGAGTTTAGAGTTCTAGCATTATTGTCGAGGCCAAGACAAATATTATGTTGCCAGATGAACTCTTCATGTATTCTCTTTGTTATTTTTGTTCATCTGTCTTCTGTTTACTCGGATGTCTTTTCTATTATTGCTTGGGGGTTTGAAATATATAAATTCTGATTGTATTTGTATATATAATTCTTGTATTGTGTCATAATTAACTATTCAGTTGCCAATCCATTTAAATGATAGTATTTAGAGGTATCGTAATTTTAGTGAATAGATATGTATTTTTTTTTGAAATTGTGGTTGATCTTGTCCAAGTCGCACCTCAAATCGAGGTTATGAAACGGTCGATGCAATAGTAATACCCAACAAGGAGTTGGGGTCGAATTTCACAAGGAGCTATATGTGGGACTTAGGAGTATATATTGTAGTGTATGAGCTTGAATTATCTCAATTTACACTTCCACAAATTTGGATTGATTCTAAGTCTAATTTAAACTAAGATTGCAAGCTAAGAAGTGTAACTATGAAATTGTTTTTGTTTGTTTTTCAAGTTTTGTAAAAAGCCTAGGGGTGTGACCATTACCTAAGTGTAATTGCCTAATAATTGTGCACAGAGAGTGACTGTGCACAATTTGGCTTTCTCAAGTCCAAATGGGTGTTGCACAAAACGGTTGATAAAAGCTCAAGTCGGGTTATTACTATCTCTAGGTTGAAACCTTTAATTGGGACTATCAATCTCTCGATTGGCCCAATTCCTTGTTAGCCAAGTTTTCCTAGACTAAGTCTCTCTTTCTCAAGTAAAGACTAAGTCAAATAGGCATGAACTAATGTTTGCAACCATCAATTCTACAAATTAAAGCACGAACAAGGCTAAATAATAAACACTCAACCATAAACAAACACTAAATCAAACACCCATAATGTTTACACACTAGGGTTGGGTCACATCCCTAGTAAAACTCTAGCTACTCGTGCTTGAAATAGAAGAAATAGAAGAAAAAATGATAATTAAACCCATATTGATAATTAAAATGATGAAATCAATGTTCAAAAAGCACAAAATAGCAAAAACTACTAAAAAGAGTAAAAGAAACCGTCTACTCTAGCGGCTGATGTCAAAACTTGACCTAAAAAAGTGAAATTCTTCTATTTATACAGGGCTGGAATTTTCGGACAAAAATGCCATTTTCGGAGGTTCTACGGTCGCACAATTCCATGTGCGGTCCGCACTTTGCTTTAGCTTGACATGACTGAAAATCTGCGGCCACATAATTCTGAACTGCGGCCGCACTGCTCTCTTTTTGCGGTTCGCATAATAATGTCTGCGACCGCACAATAATTGTACGATCCGCACTTTTGTTGGACTTGAGATGTAGGTTCTCTGAACTTTTGCTCTGACTCAGTTTATGCGGCCGCACATATCATGTGGGGACCGCACTTTGCACATTTCTCTTATGGGAATTTCTTCACAACCTGCGGACGCAGATGATATTCTACGGTCCGCACTTCTGAGCTATTGCGCCTGTTTTTGTCTTTGAGTTCAGATTATTCCTTCTTGAGTTGGATTTCATCTTGGGAGCTCATCTTCCAATATTCCTTCAATTAAGCACATTTCATCAGTTTTCGGAAATACAATTAAGCGCTTTTGGACTGAAACGAAAGCTAAAAGGCACTAATAAGTAGTCAAAATCTCCACTTATCAGTGGTGTTATAACTTTAGTCTCATTTTATGTTTTCTTATATTTATTTCTTTTATTATTATCTTCTGAGACTACGAGATTCAAATTTTGGTGTGTAATTGTGAGTACTGGTCTAAGTAAAGCGAAATATTTAATTAGTGAGTGCAAGTTAGATTTTATAATAATTTTATTTTTATTTCTACTTCTGAGGAAGTATTTATAAATCTGAACGAACAATCCTATTTCTGAACATTTGGGGCGAAGATAAATATAGAGTTATTATGCTTTGTTTGCAGGTTTTGTTGAAATATATATTTCTTCATATTTTTCCTAATTTTGTTAAGAGTATTTACATGCGTTTATTAAATTTAGAGCATGAATTCATCAACATATTCATACCATTAGAGGTTATTTTATCTTACTTAGCTTCAAACACCTTTTGCTAAATGAAAAATGTAGCACTCCATTGCTATGAATTGTGTTTAATGAATAAAATTTAAATGTAAAATTGATATTTTTTATTAGTTGCAGTATTTTCTATTTTATAACTTAATATTTTTTTAAATTTGTCGATATTTTATAATAATGACCGGAACAAACATGCAACGGACGTTACTAGAGACCAGTAATGTAATAAGAAGGAAAGTTGCCTCACCCAAAATTCAAATGATCATTTGGGTTAAAATCTGTTGGGTTGAAAATCTCTTTACATAATGTTTTCGTTTCCTTTCTTTCGAAAAAAAAGAAGAAGAGGGGGGGGGGGGGGGGGGGGGGCTTGGTGGGCGGCATGTGGAACGCTGGGGTTCGATAGGGAAACAATTAAATTTCTGCCTTAAGATTTTGAATATGGTCTTGAATTATTTATCACAAATTTAGAGTAATAATATTTAATCAAATTAAAAATCTTCAGTGATGAATAGTAGCGTCAACTCCCAATTAATACTATGTATTATGTAGTTAAATTATTAACATACTTTTGAACAATTAAATTGCGTCTAACAGCAAGAAACGGGGGATTACGTAATGAAATTCCTCAGGAAAAAAAATTGCGTCTAGGAGCAAGAAATGGAGATTTGCGTAATCAAATTCCTCATATCTTAAGTACACATAGAGTTTGTTTAAAGAAAGGAAACTTATATATAGATTCATTAAGTATCCATTGTAAGTTGACTTGAAGGGAAAAGGGTTGACTATTATCGGAGGGATCAAAGATTTGAAGCTTGTCGGTGCACTTTTGGATTCAACCAAAATCTGCTATGCGGTGTCCACTACTAATAGATTACTATTTTCTAAAAATATGCATATGTATATATGGAGTTTTTGCCAAACTTTACGGGTGTCGGTGACCCCTATTTATATAGCATAGGTCCGCCCCGACTATTATGAACGGTCCAATTGTAACCATATCTACATTTCAAGCGGCACAAATAAAATAACTGCCTCCAAAGTAACAACTAACAAACAATATATACTAAGCTATTGGAAGCCCATTTTAAAGTATGGATTTTATCCAGCTTGAGTTGTTTGGAATTCCCCACACTAATCTGTGTAAAAGGATATTATTAACACAAATCTCTCTTATTAAGGGCAAAGTAAATCAACATCATATGTAGAAAAGATACACTTAATATTACATCAAGGAAGCTCGCTCTTTCATGTAGGTTATTGTGGATCCCAAACTCTTCCCCCTCTACTCTCCGTTTGCCTATCTCACTTAAAAAAATATAGCACTCAATTCAAAGATTTGTGAAAGGTTCGCTCATCTCTCTCAAAAGAATGTCACAAGTACGGCTTTAAGTACCATAGGCTTGCCCCTCATTTAAATCACCACTAATGTAAGCTTACTCGACTTGAAATCACGTAGGGCTTTTTCGGAATGCAATGAAGGCTTTTGGACTAAGGTTGGATAAGTTATGATAGAACGGGTTCATCTTTCCTTAAGCACTCCATTTTCTTTTATCGGCTCATGTTTTGCCAACTCTTTGAGGCCTTTTCTTTTCCTTAGGGGAACTAGAGAGACTTAACATCACTATTTCTTGGTCATGATATTCATTTTTCTCCTTCTTTTCTTTCTCCATGCTTTGCATCATTACTTTTCTTTGAATCCCTTTAACTTATTCATTTTTTTTTGTATTTTTTTTTGTTCTTTCTTTTTCTTGCCTTTCCTTCTCTTCATTTCTTTTCTCTTTTGCCTTAAATACCTTTTTCAGACTCCTCGTCTCTCCCCAAAACTTATATTTTTAGCCAATTATTTCACAAGAGTATTAAGGAAAGCTCGGGTGCTAAGAAAGGGTTACAATAAAACGGGTAAAGGCTTGTAACATGGTTATCAAATGAGAAAGGTTTTAGTCTCAAATGGGCTGACTAGGGATAATAACATTGGTGGGCCATAGAAAATTTCAAGCGGGACAAGGAGAGCCTACAATCATTTCTCAAGCCAAGCAGAACTTATAATTTCGCCTAGAAACATATTCGGGGCAAGTTCTAGACCATTTTCATGGGTACTTGGACTTGCAACAAAAATATCTCACCTCTCACACAACTGGATTGTTAAAGAAGATATAGTCGAGGGCCCACAACGATCATATTCAAGATTGAAAATCACTATGGTTTGACTAAACCACTCGATGATTGCCTAAGTCAACACAAGAGTCAAAAGGTCACTAACTAGAGCTATTTCTTTCCAAAAAAACTTATTTTTAACTATAAGCACGTAGTTAAGTGTGTTGGTACCAAGTAAAGCATGTTTGCCTCTTCGAGCCTGACTCAATTAGGTTTTTTATTCATTATTACTACTATTACTACCTAGACATCAAAGATGGACTCAATCCCTTAAGAAGGTTGTCACGCCAAACATCGTTGGGACGAGTCACCCGGTTCACACAAAAATTACCTTTGGAAAGAACCGTGGCATTAAGAAAACCAAAGGCTTATTATCCATTAATACATAAAAATAAGCTACTAACTCAAAAAGAAACTACTAAATTAAACATTTGCTAATAATAAAATAAAATAAAGAAGCTACAAAGCAAAACTACTGAAAATGTAATGAATATACATAATGAGAGAGGACAAGAGAGAATATATACATAATGATAGAAAGGAGAGAATATATACAGAATAAGGAGAAATAAGAAAATACTGTCAGTTATTACAAACCAAATGTCTAGAATCATCAAAATAGCTCAAATAAACTCCACCGCCCCTCCCGATTAAAATAAGCATTGTCCTCAATGCTTAACAAAATAAGAATAAGGAAGGGTAAGAGTGAAGAGAACTCCCTATGTGGCCTTGGGCATCTCTGTGTCCATAGCAGCATCACTGCCCTCAGTCTCCTCTAGATAAATCTCATCATCCTTGGCTCTAGGAGTATCTATGTTGGTGAACATATGGTGCACCGCCTCGGCAGTGTCGACAGCCAGGTCTGGCTCCTCAGACTGGCCAGCTGGTGCCACTGGAGCTGATGGTGCTGCTGGATCTGTTGGTGCTGCTGGATCTGTCTCCATCAGCATGTCAAGTGGAAGATCACTAGCTGCTGCTATCTTGGTCACCTCTCTCCTCAACTTGTCAACTGATTTCTTGGACGCCTAAGATTTCCTCATTTTCTTTACTTACTTTCCCGGCTCCTCAATCACTACTCCATGTGCTACCAAGGTGTTCATTATGGTGGTCTGGTTCTCCAAGATCTTCTTCAATGTATCCTCCACTATCGGAGGAATCTGGGTTGCCGGAGTGGATGATTGCACTTCAACAGTACTGGATATGTCAGACAGCTTTGCAGTGTTTGTCTGCATCCAATTATTGAGGCTCACCAGTGTTTGGGAAGCTCGAAACGCAGATAGTGGATGAGTGGGCACAGGCACCGGCTTCAAAGCCGAGGTGGAACCTGTAATAAGTGTGGTTGAAGGACCTGAAGAATGAGGTGGAGGCATAGTTGTTGCACTATCTGAAGGCTCTACTAAAGTAGATGGCATGTCAACTATCTCAGCAGCTACCCCGGCGGGCTCGTCAGATTGGCCCACAGTGGTAGGGGGCTGACCCTTCTTTTTTGGGTTTCTACCACCAATCAAAGAATAATATGAGAAGGTCTTCTTCGCCTGCACCTTAGTATCAAAATCCTTTGGCTCCACCCGCGCATCCGTAAGGTACTCAGTGATAGTGTTGGGATACAGGTAGGAGGTGTCGCCTTGCCTGGCGACCACAGACATGTTGGCCGACATCACGATACCCACATTGATCGGGTACCCGGCCATAATAGAGGCGACTAGCACTGCTCGAAGAATCAGAAGATTAGTTTCAATTTGGCACGGGTCTAGTCTGATGCACACAAATGTATTCCATCCCTTTGCCTCAAAGTTTAGGGTGTTCCGCTGAATGGGAACCCCTGCTATGATCCATAGTGGAGGCAGCCCTGGAGCTGTAAGAATTTTAGCTAGCCACGGGCAAGCTGCATCTCCCAGTGCTAACTCTTCCAGGTATTGCACAGGCTCCAAATCCTTAAACCCTAAATAAGTGTTCAGGGTGTTCTGGTCGAATCTCACCTTCAGATTTCTCACTTTTGTTACTTTGGTTCTTTTCTTTATATGCGCCACATTGGCGTAAAATTCCCGGACCAGGTATTCCTTGGTATCCACCATACTCTAGGTGAACCACATCCACCCCTTCTACTCCCAGAACTGTCTCAACACTGCCGGGTTATATTTGTCAAGGTCTTTCAAATTGAACTGATGCTCAAGAGTGAGCGATCTCAACGGCCACCACTCTCGAAAACTCGTGAAGGCGGTCATACTAACGAACCTATCTTCCCATACCTCTTTCTTCTTCGACCTCTCAAGGCTGGAAAATCTAGTATCAACCTCTCGACTATCATCCAGAATATCATCAACATCCACTGTAGTAGCCGGTGCATCAAGGGAAGGTATAGATGCAGGCTCCAAAGCCTGACTGTCACCTTTCGAACCCTCAGAAGTGCTTTGTGATGTAGAAGGCTCGTCCCGGAGTTGGAATCTACATGGTGGCTTTGATTGGACAGCATGTTCTTCAACCAAGTTGCCCTCCGATGCCTCCCTAGATGGGACATAAGAGCTTGATTCGGCGGGCTCGACATTTCTTCCTTGGCTAGATGTAGCCTTTTTGTTTATAATCTTTTGAAGGGAGAGAGGTAAGGCACTTTTGCCTCGGCCCTTGGAATGTTCACCCCTCCCCTTTGATGTATCACCGCGGTCTCGAGATCTAACCATTATTGTACAAAGCAACAATAGAAGTCAGGTCTAGTTCAAGTGTAGATAGACAAATATTCACAGAACAAAACATGTTTGTAGGGTGAGGAAGTGTGGTCCACACAATTGCAAGTGCGGCCGCAGCCTGGGTTGTGCGAACCACACAATTTAAATTTGCGGCCGCAGAGAAAGAACTGTGAACCACACAATTATCATTGCGGCCGCACATTGGATATCCCAAAATAACAACTCTCTAAAGATAGAGATTGGGCCATTTTGCGGCCGCACACACTTTTCTGCGGCCGCAATGTAATTTCTACGGTCCGCACTATTTCAAGTGCGGTCCGCAGAATCATGCTTTACCAGCTGCCCTAATCTCAACTTCTGCGGACCACACAATTTCTAGTGCGGCCGCAGATTTCAAAATAAAATCGTGCAGACTTCCTAAGGGTTTCAATTTTTTGCACAAATTCGACATAGTAATAGAAATTAAACATGATAATGAAGTTACCCATACCCCAGATAGCAATTATGAGTTGACCCAACATAATTTAAACCCCACATAGTTGTAAAATTTACTTCTAGTGACAAATGGCTTGAACTAACTAAAAAATTTGAAATTAGACTAAAAATTGAAAAATCTATGAATAATTGAAGTATACCAGTGATGAAGTAGTGCGAAGGAATGATCACAGATGTGTATTTAGAATGGTAGTTGATTGAACAGATGCATGCAAAGTTTTAGCTTTATGAGTGCTTAGAGAGTGAAAAGATTGTACAGTAGGCATAGGTTCACTATTTATACACGATAGTTCTGGCTAAGGGACAAAGAGACGCGTGCGGACACAGAATTCCTTCTGCGGTCCGCACTCTGTTACCTGGAGGTTCAAATCCTTTGAAAATCTGCGGTCCGCACAATTTGGGGTGTGACCGCAGATTTTGACTGCGGACAGCAGCATTCGACGTGCGACCGTACTTTGGCTATTTCTCTGACAAACAAACTTCAGAGAGTTTGCAATTTTCCATCTCAAGTTATGCGGTCCGCACAAGAATTGTGAGACTGAAGGTCCCATTTTACTGTAGCATTCAAAATTATACGGTCCGCACAATACATGTGCGGTCCGTACTTTTTTCATACTTAGCCAATTTTTCTGAGCACAGTTCTTGTAAAGCACTCATTCCTGCAATATATTCGAATCCTGTTAGCACAAAAATAACACCTATCTACTAAAGAAGAAAAGAAAAAGAAGAAAAATACATCGGTTGCCTCCCAAGAAGCGCCTGATTTAACGTCGCGGCACGACGTAGATTACCATCACTTGAAATTAATCACTGCTACAACGTGGCCATCACCAACTTTTTCCAAATAATGCTTCACCCGGTGACCATTGACTCTAAACACCTCATCATTTTTATTCTTCATATCCAATGCACCAAAAGGTGTCACACCCACAACTTCAAACGGGCCTTACTATTTAGACTTTAACTTTTCGGGAAATATCCGCAACCGTGAATTGAAAATCAACACAAGATCACCTTCCTTGAACTCCTTGTTCCAAATGTACTTGTCATGAAGGTATTTCATCTTCTCTTTGTGTAAGGACGAATTTGTGTATGCATGGTACCTGAATTCATCCAACTCATTCAAATGTGCCTCCCTCAAGTTAGGGCGACATCCCACTCAAGATTCAACTTCTTTAAAATCCACATGGCTTTGTGCTCAAGTTCCACCGGAATATGACAAGCTTTTTCGAATACCAACCGATATGGAGACATTCTGATGGGTGTTTTGTAAGCCATCCTATA
Organism: Nicotiana tabacum; assembly: GCF_000715075.1. Classification (NCBI taxonomy): domain Eukaryota; kingdom Viridiplantae; phylum Streptophyta; class Magnoliopsida; order Solanales; family Solanaceae; genus Nicotiana; species Nicotiana tabacum. The sequence continues at coordinate 93,768,490 of NC_134102.1, forward strand.
AGCCCATAAAGCATCATTAAGTTTCTTGGACCAATCCGTCCGGTTTGCATTCACTATTTTAGACAAAATACTCTTTATCTCCGGGTTGGAGACTTCCACTTGACCGCTTGCTTGTGGATGATAGGGAGTCGTGACTTTATGAATGACACCATACTTGGTGAGTAAGGTGTCGAAGGCTTTGCTGCGAAAATGTGACCTCCTAACCCTTATGATAGCTCTAGGAGTGCCAAACCTTGTGAAAATGTTCCTCTTCAAGAATGCCACCACATTTCTCGCTTCATTGTTGGGTAAAGCAATGGCCCCAACCCATTTGGACACGTAATCAACCACGACCAAGATTTAGGTGTTTCCACAAGAATTCACAAAAGGACCCATGAAGTTAATACCCCCACACATCGAAAATATCAATCTCCAAAATGGTGGTGAGGGGCATTTCATTTTTTTCGAGATTCCACCGACCCTTTGACATTCATCACAATGCTTGACTAGATCACTTGCATCCATGTAAAGAGTGGGCCAATAGAAACCGCAACTTAGCACTTTGGTCGCCGTTCTTGCTCCACCATGGTGACCACCATATGGAGAAGAATGACAAGCCCGAAGAATTTCACATTGTTTCTCTTCCGGTACACATCTTTTAATCACTCTATCCGTACAAATCCGAAAAAGGTACGGTTCATCCCAATAATAGTCTTGACAATCCCGTTTGAGCTTCTTCCTTTGGTTTGAAGAGAACTCATCAGGGATGATACCACTCACAAGAAAATTTGCTAGATCCATGAACCATGGCACCCCTTTCATTGAAATAGCCAAAAGTTTCTCATCCGGGAAGGAGTCATTGATTTTCAGGCCATCATGTGGCCTCCCCTCCTCCTCCAAACGAGACAAATGGTCCGCCACTTGGTTTTCACTTTCTTTTCTATCTTGAATGTCAATATCAAACTTTTGCAACAAAAGCACCCATCTCATCAATTGGGCTTTGGAATCTTTCTTGCTCATAACATAACGAAGTGTCGCATGATCCGTGTGAAAAATCACTTTTGCACCCATCAAGTATGGGTGAAACTTCTCCATAGCAAACACAATAGCAAGAAGCTCTTTCTCTGTAATAGTGTAGTTGACTTGGGAACTATTCATGATCTTACTAGCATAGTAGACCATGATGAAAAATCTTATTGATGCGTTGCCCCAAAACAACACCTACAGCTACATCGCTTGCATCGCACATGAGCTCAAAAGGAACACTCCAATTTGGAGCAGTGATAATGGGAGTAGTAGTCAACTTGAACTTTAGCAATTCAAAAGCTCTCATGCAATCATCATTAAAGTGTAACTTAGCATATTTCTCCAAAGGTTTGCATAACGGGTTCATAACTTTAGAGAAATCCTTGATGAAACGTCGGTAAAACCCTGCGTGTCCTAAGAAACTCCGCACACCTTTCACCGAAGTTGGAGGTGGAAGTTTAGAAATCACCTCAATCTTTGCCTTGTCGACTTCAATGACATTCTTTGAGATCTTGTGGCCAAGGACAATGCCTTCCTCGACCATAAAATGATATTTCTCCCAGTTTAACACCAAGTTTGTTTCTTTACATCTTGCCAACACTTTATCCAAGTTTGCGAGACAATCATCAAAAGAATTTTTGACTACCGAAAAGTCATCCATGAAGACTTCAAGGTAATCTTACACCATGTCCGTGAATATCGCCATCATACACCTTTGAAAAGTCGTCGGTGCATTGCACAACCCAAATGGCATCCGCTTGAAGGCGAAAGTACCATAAGGACATGTAAAAGTAGTTTTCTCTTGATCCTCCAGAGCAATAAGAATTTGGTTGCATCCGGAATACCCATCAAGGAAACAATAGAAAGCACGACCGGCCAAACTATCAAGCATTTGATCTAGGAAGGGAAGTGGAAAATGATCCTTCCTTGTGACTTTGTTGAGCTTACGATAGTCCATACACACTCTCCACCCGATCACCGTTCTTGTAGGAATCAACTCATTCTTATCATTGGTGACCACTATCATGCCCCCTTTCTTTGGGACACATTGAACCGGAGAAGTCCACGGACTATCGGAAATGGGGTAGACAATCCCGACATCTAACCACTTGATGATCTCCTTTTTGACAACCTCTTACATATCTTCGTTGAGTCTCTTTTGATGCTCAATAGATGGTTTGGAACCTTCCTCCAAGTTAATCTTGTGCATGCAAAATGCGGGGCTTATCCCCCGAATATCTGTCAATGTCCATCCAATAGCCTTCTTCCTCTTTTGTAGCAATGTAGAGTCTACCTGCGCATTAGTCAAACAAGAGAAAAGAATAACCGGTAAAGTAGAAGAAGGGCCAAGAACTTCATACCGAAGATGTGGAGGTAATGGCTTCAACTCCAGATAAGAGGCTCTTCAATTGAAAGCTTTGTAGGAGGAGTTTTCCTATTTTCAATATCCAAGGACAATTTGCGGGGTTCATAAATGTACGACCCCATTCCTTGCAAAGAGTTCACACATTCCACGAAGCCTTCCATCTCTTCATCATCAAAGTTGAGCAAGACGACCTCCAACGTATCATCAACATTCATCACAGCACTTGTTTCATCCACAATCACATCGGTCACCAAGTCTATGAAAGAGCACACCTCATTGCTATTGGGTTGCCTCATAGGCTTACACACATGGAAAATAACTTTTTCATCACCGACCCGGAAAGTAAGTTCTCCGGCTTCAACATCAACTAGAGCCTTCCCCGTAGCAAGGAAAGGTCTCCCAAGAATAATCAATACCTCATAGTCAACCTCACAATCAAGAATAACAAAATCTGCCGGAAGAATGTATTTATCAGCACAAACCAATACATCTTCAATTACTCCCAACGGTCTCTTCATGGTACGATCGACCATTTGTAGTCTCATAGATGTGGGTCTTGGTTGCCCAATTCTTAAAGTCTTGAAAACCAAATAGGGTATCAAATTGATACTTGACCCAAGATCACACAGAGCTTTAGCAAACTCAGCACTTCCAATGGTACAAGGGATTGTGAAGGCGTTGAGATCTTCCAATTTAGGATCCATTGAATGCACAATTGCACTCACTTGATGAGTGACTTTGATAGTTTCAAAATTCATCGACCTCTTCTTTGTCACCAAATCCTTCATAAACTTTGCATAACCGGGAATTTTCTCCAAAGCTTCAACCAATGGCACATTGATCGATAGACTCTTCATCATGTCAATGAACTTTTTAAATTGATGCTCGGCATTTTTCTTGGCAAGCCTTTGAGGATATGGAGAGGTGGTCTTAGGCAATAGTGACTTAACGTGCTCCCTAGACGGGTTCACGTCCTCTTGAGTCTCTTCCACATTGACATCAATATCAATCCGCACTTCATCATTTGCTTGCACAGTATTGTTCGGGGTCTCATCTTCTTGTACCACTTGCTCATCATCCACAAGTTTACTTTGACTTGAGGTGGATGCGTTTCCATCCTTTTCACTCCTTGTCATGATGGCCATGGCACGTACCGTGTTGTTCCCCCCCCTTTGGGTTCACCACCGTGTCACTTGGTAGTGCCCCCTTAGGACGAGTGTTTAGAGCTTGAGAGATTTGCCCTATTTGAACTTCCAAGTTGTGAATTGATGTGGTGTGTGAGGCTAGTTGTGCATCGGAGTTGGCATTCTTCTCCATCATTTGTTTGAACATATTCTCAATTCGTCCCATCTCATTGTTGGAAGAACTGGGACATTGGGAAGGATAAGAATGCGGGTTTCTCGGTTGTTGATACATCAGGGACCTTTGAAAACCCGACTCCCGATTGCGTTGGTTATTATTCCATCCCCCTTGATTGTTACCTACCCAATATCCTTGGTTGTTGCCACTCCAATTACCTTGGCTATTTCCACCACTCCAATTTCCTTGATTGTTGTTATTATGCCAATTCCCTTTATTGTTACCTCCATTCAAATTACCTTGGTTGTTAGAATTCCAATTACCTTGATTGCCTTGAGGTCGCCATTGTTATTGATTCGGGCCTTGAGAGTTGTTTCTTTGCCCTTGAAAGTTGTTCACATATTTCACTTAATCCTCTTGTTCATTGTAAGATTCATCTTGATCAAACCCACTATCTTCTTGCACATAATTCTCCACTCGATTTTGCACTTGCGGACCCTTTACTCTTCTTTTGTTCACCAACATGCTTACTCCATTCATGGCATTGACTTGCTTAGGACCTTGCACTTGTTGAAGTTGAGCCTTCGCTAATTGATTCATTGTGGTGGTCAACTCGGCAATGGCTTGCCCATGATCATGCAATTCTTTATGGAGGTGAATCACGTTCGGATCACCTTGAGGAACATTTTCCTACTTTGATTTGCCGATGAAGTGTCCGCCATTTCATCTAGAATCTCACAAGCTTCCGCATACGGCGTTGTCATGAAATTTCCACCGGCAAGTTGATTTACCACGCACTGATTGGTTGTATTGATCCCCCGATAGAAAGTTTGTTGAATCATAGCCTCGTCATGTCATTATTGGGTCACTCTTTGACCATTGTCCTATACCGCTACCATATCTCATGTAACGACTCATTGGACTCTTGTTTGAATGCTAGAATCTCGTCTCTAAGAGTAGCCATATGCTCGGGAGTAAAGAACTTGGCAATAAATTTCTCCGCCAACTCATCCCACGTATGGATGGTATGGTTTGGCAATCTCTCCAACCAATCCAAGGCTTTTTCCCGTAGAGAGAAGGGAAATAGCCTCAACCTTAAAGCATCATCGAAGACGTTTGTCTGTTTACTCCCCCAACAAGTGTCCACAAACCCCTTCAAATGTTTGTATGCATTTTGGTTCGGAGCCCCGGTGAAGAATCCTCGTTACTCTAGCAATGTAAGCATCACATTTGTAATTTGAAAGTTGCCCGCCCTAATACGGGGCGGGACTATGGCACTTGCATACCCTTCATTCGGCAACACCCAGTGTGGAGCCGCTCTTGGTGGAGGTGGGGGTGGAACTGGGACGTTGTCTTGAGGCGGTCGGCCTCTTCTATTTGCTTGAGGTTCAAGAGGAACCTCTTCAATGTCCACATCCCCCAAAGGTATATTTCCGAATTGATCATTGTTGAGAGCCATTGTTACACCTACAATTGATTCACAAAAATCAGTAACACGGAAGGAAAAGAAGATAATTCACACACAAAATCAAATATATAGCTAAATCCATTTTTTATCTCCCCGGCAACGGCGCCAAAAATTGATCTCGTCCAAGTCGCACCTCAAATCGAGGTTATGAAACGGTCGATGCAATAGTAATACCCAACAAGGAGTCGGGGTCGAATTTCACAAGGAGCTATACGTGGGACTTAGGAGTATATATTGTAGTGTATGAGCTTGAATTATCTCAATTTACACTTCCACAAATTTGGGTTGATTCTAAGTCTAATTTAAACTAAGATTGCAAGCTAAGAAGTATAACTATGAAATTATTTTTGTTTGTTTTTCAAGTTTTGTATGACCATTGCCTAAGTGTTTGCCTAATGGGATATAAACCTTAATGCTGGTTTTGTTAGTCGGGTGTATTATAGCTATCAACACTCAACTACCCACTCAAAACCTCTCGGCCAGAGAGTGACTTTGCCCAATTTGGCTTTCTCGAGTCCAAATGGGTGTTGCAAAAAATTGTTAATAAAAGCTCGAGTCGGGTTATTACTATCTCTAGGTTGAATCCTTCAATTGGGTAATATCAATCTCTCGATTGATCCAATTCCTTGTTAGCTAAGTTTTCCTAGATTAAGTCTCTCTTTCTCAAGTAGAGACTAAGTCAAATAGGCATGAACTAATGTTTGCAACCATCAAATTCACAAATTAAAGCACGAACAAGGCTAAATAATAAATACCTAACCATAAACAAGCACTAAATCAAATACCCATAAAGTTTACATACTAGGGTTGGGTCACAACCCTAATAAAAATTTAGCTACTCATGCTTGAAATTGTAGAAATAGAAGAAGAAATGATAATTAAACCCATATTGATAATTAAAATGATGAAATCAATGTTCAAAAAGCTCAAAATAGCAAAAATTACTAAAAAGAGTAAAACAAATCGTCTACTGTAGCGGCTGATGTCAAAACTTGACCTAAAAAAGTGAAACTCTTCTATTTATACAGGGCTGGAATTTTCGGACAAAAATGCCCTTTTCGGAGGTTCTACGGCCACACAACTCCATGTGCGGTCCGCACTTTGCTTCAGCATGACAGGACTGAAAATCTGCGGCTGCATAATTCTGAATTGCGGCCGCACTCCTCTCTTTCTGCGGTTCGCATAATAATGTCTGTGGCCGCACAATAATTGTGCGGTCCGTACTTTTGTTGGACTTGAGATGCAGCTTCTCTGAACTTTTGCTCTGACCCACTTTCTGCGGCCGCACATATCATGTGCGGACCGCACTTTGCACATTTCTCTTATGGGAATTTCTTCACAACGTGCGGCCGCAGATGATATTCTGCGGTTCGCACTTCTAAGCTATTGTGTCTGTTTTTGTCCTTGAGTTCAGATTACTCCTTCTTGAGTTGGATTTCATCTTGGGAGCTCATCTTTCAATATTCCTACAATTAAGCACATTTCATTAGTTTTCGGGAACACAATTAGGCGCTTTTGGACTAAAACGAAAGCTAAAAGGCACTAATAAGTAGTCAAAATCCCCACTTATCAGTGGTGTTATATCTTTAGTCTCATTCTATGTTTTCTTATATTTATTTCTTTTATTATTATCTTCTGAGACTACGAGATTCAAATTTTGTTGTGTAATTATGAGTACTGGTCTGAGTAAAGCGAAATATTTAATTAGAGAGTGCAAGTTAGATTTTATTATAATTTTATTTTTATTTCTACTTCTGAGGAAGTATTTATAAATCTGAACGAACAATCCTACTTCTGAACGTTTGGGGCGAAGATAAATGTATAGTCATTGTGCTTTGTTTGCAGGTTTTGTTGAAATATATATTTTTTCATATTTTTCCTAATTTTGTTAAGACTATTTACATGCATTTATTATATTTAGAGCATGAATTCATCAACATATTCATACCATTAGAGGTTATATTATCTTACTTAGTTTCAAACACCTTTTGCTAAATGAAAAATATACCACTCCATTGCTATGAATTGTGTTTAATGAATAAAATTTAAATATAAAATTGGATTTTTTTTATTAGTTGCAGTATTTCTTATTTTATAACTTAATATTTTTTAAAATTTATCGATATTTTATAATAATGACAGGGAACAAACGTGCAACGGACGTTACTAGAGACTAGTAATGTAATAAGAAGGAAAGTTGCCTCACCCAAAATCGAAATGATCATTTGGGTTAAAATCTGTCGGGTTGAAAATCTCTTTACATAATGTTTTCGTTTCCTTTCTTTCGAAAAAAAAGAAGAAGAGGGGGGGGGGGGGGGGTTGGTGGGCGGCATGTGGAACGCTGGGGTTCGATAGGGAAACAATTAAATTTCTGCCTTAAGATTTTGAATATGGTCTTGAATTATTTATCACAAATTTAGAGTAATAATATTTAATCAAATTAAAAATCTTCAGTGATGAATAGTAGCGTCAACTCCCAATTAATACTATGTATTATGTAGTTAAATTATTAACATACTTTTGAACAATTAAATTGCGTCTAACAGCAAGAAACGGGGGATTACGTAATGAAATTCCTCAACAAAAAAAATTGCGTCTAGGAGCAAGAAATGGAGATTTGCGTAATCAAATTCCTCATATCTTAAGTACACATAGAGTTTGTTTAAAGAAAGGAAACTTATATATAGATTAATTAAGTATCCATTGTAAGTTGACTTGAAGGGAAAAGGGTTGACTATTACGAGAGGGGATCAAAGATTTGAAGCTTGTCGGTGCACTTTTGGATTCAACCAAAATCTGCTATGCGGTGTCCACTACTAATAGATTACTATTTTCTAAAAATATGCATATGTATATATGGAGTTTTTGCCAAACTTTACGGGTGTCGGTGACCCCTATTTATATAGCATAGGTCCGCCCCGACTATTATGAACGGTCCAATTGTAACCATATCTACATTTCAAGCGGCACAAATAAAATAACTGCCTCCAAAGTAACAACTAACAAACAATATATACTAAGCTATTGGAATCCCATTTTAAAGTATGGATTTTATCCAGCTTGAGTTGTTTGGAATTCCCCACACTAGTCCGTGTAAAAGGATATTATTAACACAAATCTCTCTTATTAAGGGAAAAGTAAATCAACATCATATGTAGAAAAGATACAGTTAATATTACATATAGGGGTACGGGAAGGAGAAATGGGGGAGGTGATTGCAAGTTGGGGATCAAACCCTCGCCAACGAGGAAAAAGTTCAGGTTACCAACCAACTAAGCTACTAAGATTCCGCATTTGTATGTCTTCTTTGCCCCCATTTATCCAAATGCTACAATATACTCCAAACTACAACCAAATGTGTTAAAGTCATTTACAGACCTTTATTCAAAAACTGAAAGGTCACCAATGCAAAGTAACTATAACATTGAGCACTACTTTACCTGAACGGCATCAAGTCAACTTAAATATTTAACTATTCCAGTGGCGTGCGACTGCTGCTAGCTGAATTCCTCAGCCAGGATATAACAAGGAAAAATAACACAATGCTACAATCAGCACATCTTTTTATATAGATCCATTTTTTCTCTTTCTAATATAATACGCTATCACAATCTGAAAAACTGAATATGACAAGAAATGGTATTTGTTTGTATTAGTTGCAGCTTAATTCATACGCGGTGACATCTCTATATAATCAGTTAAAACAGGGTCTCAAATGTGCAAATCCTTAAATTCATTTCCTTCAGTCAATCGGATTTTCCACCTTCCGAGCAGCTGTAAGGATCGCAGCTTACTGAATCTATCTGATAGTAGCTTACAAAGAAACTGATTGTAGCTATGAGGGTAAATTAACTTTCTACACAAACCATACTTACTCAAATTTCCTCAAAAAGAAACAAGCTTATTTGATAGCTTTCAACCATGTCAAAAGGTAATCAGATAAATGCCATATGGAGTAGACTGTCCCACGCCCTAGAAAACCACAAAAACACCTGCAAAGAGTTGGCCATCATCAATCATAGGCTAGTGAAGCAAATCCAGTACTATGATACAAAAGCAACTCACATGGCCATGTTTTATGTTATTTACCTGCTTATCATTTTCCTGTCAAACTCGAAACCCTCGCCAGTCCAATGTAAAAACTGGTGGAAACCTTTCTCCCTTTCCATTTTGGTCGCAGTTGCATTTGGTGCCAACTTCATATCCACCACAATTAAATGCATCCACATAAAGAATGCTCTAGACACGAACTGGATTGACCAGGGGCTGAGCATTCAACAAATGGCTCACCTTGAGCTAACAGCACAAAAAGAAGCAGAATTCATGGACCATCAAAGGAGCTGCAACCAAGTTGTCAATGTTGAACCATACTCCACGAGTTCAGACGCAGACTCCCTAGACCAGAAGGAGAGCTATGTGCATTTGCCCCATGTTAAAAGTCATGTTGCTTACCCATATACTGATACAGATGCGGAAAGTTCATCCAGTACGGTTGTGGATTTGCCTAGAACATACTCAACCCAGCAGCAGCAAAATGTGGATAGCATTACTGTCTTTCAACGGTATGCCAACGCTGGAATAACTGTTTCCTTCTTGCTAGCCTACACAGTTCTGGTATTGTACGAATGTCGCTCTTCTGTTTGTGATCGCAGTGCATAGTTGGACATACAAGTGAACCGGTAAAGCTCCTGTTTCCTGAGTTACTAGAAAATAAACAATTAGAACCACAAGGACTATTCTAACTACCATAGATCTAGAGCTTTTCTCTGTGTGTGTGTTTATATATGGTTTATTATTACATTAAACTCTTCCTGAAGTTAAACTTAACCGATGATAAAAGATAATAAGAGCATGCAATTAATGGAAGCTCTGTACATGCTAACAAAATATAACAAAGAGTATAATAATCAGGTTGAGAAATATGTACTCCCTCACTTTAGACGACACTTACTATTTAAAATCAAAAATAAATGGTTGAAACAGAGAAGTGCTACCAAGGTGTTATGTGATAGAATCATGCCTATCAAAAGTGAAAGTTAAATACCATAGAACACTTAGAAAACCATATGTCATATGGAAGTGAATGTTGGGCTATTAAACCCCGTGTAACACATCCACAAGATGAGCGTTACAAAGATGTGATTGCTTAGATGGATGTGTGGTCAATAAGATTAAATAAAATTAAAAATGACCACATCCACCATAAGGTGCAAGTAGTACGCATAGATGGCAAAATGAGAGGTTGGTTGAGATGGTTTTTTTCACCGGTTGAGATGGTTTGGTCAAGTCTTTTTTTAAACAACAAAATCATAGTGTCCGGGCTAGCTTCCACGCACCTCGACTAATGCCATGGGATACCTGGTATCTCACACCAGCAACAGGTACTAGGTAACTCTGTCCACTAAGACTTGAAGAGATGAGAAGAAATCACCTAACATTTTTGCCTCCGCTGGGATTTGAACCTGATACTTTATGGTTCTTAACCCACTTCATTGACCACTAGACCACACCCTTGCGTGCGATAGTTTGGTCAAGTCTTGCATCGACCTCCAAATGCAATGGCCCGTAGGTGTGAAACCACGGTGAGTGGAGGTGTTAAAAAGGGACGAGATAAACCTAAAATCTCATGGAAGGAAGTTGTCTCGAAAGATGTTCTCATGGAATCCAACTTAGCGTAAAATAGAGCACGATAGAAGAAAAAATATTATATAGGTGATACTACTTAGTTGGAAATATGTTTTAGTCATGTTAGCACGTTTCCTTTAGGTCATATACTTTCTAGGGTAATTTGTCCCCATCGGAGATTTATACGCCAATAGAACATATAGAAAATTTCTGGTCCTAATTTAGAGATTTCTTCTGCTGTATATACCTCTTTTTTTAAAGTTTTAGCCAGTTTGAGGAAATTTTGATAAATTTTGACCTCCACCAGTGCATTATTCATTTAATTTGTAATATAATATTTTTCATAAATAAAAAAATTAAACAATGATGTATGGATAAGACTTCAAGTTGCTTGTCGGCGTCCAGTCACAAATGACAAAAAGTTCACAGCAGATAGAGAATAGGGAACAAGTTAGAAGCAGAGTAGCAAAAGCAAAAAAGAAAAAGAAGTTTCATTCTAACTGTTAAGCAAGGCACGTGTATTTGCTTTCTTGGCCAATTGTTTCACCTATACCTTTTCTTAATTTATGACAGGAAGTTCACCGAGACTTTGACCTATGGGCTATGATACCCTAAGTTGCTCAGCCACGGGTGCGTGTGTCCGACACGGGTGCGAATCTAGAGGTCGGATTTTTCAAGATATAAATTTTAAGATTCGGGGATACGGATCCTAATACGGATACGGGTGCGGGGATTCGGCTAAAAATAAAAATAAAAAAATAAAAATCTCTCTAATTTATGAGAAATTTTGTGGAATACTTACGTATAGCTTGTAAAGTGTGGATTATCTTTTTATTCTCAAGTTGTAGATGAGTAAAAGATTGATTTCCTTGATAAGATATGCTATTTTCTTGCCCCCAGGGCCTAGCTCATGTGGCAAAGGGGGGTGGATTTGTGTCTTAGGTCACACGTTCAAGCCCCCACACCATGCAAAGCAAAACCTGGTATTTAAGTGGAGAAGGGTAGAGGGGCGAGCCCATTATCCACCGAGTTTCGAAGGCTGCGGTTGGTCCAAAGGATCGGCCCCAGACGGATTTCTCGGTCATCAAAAAAAAAAAGATATGCTATTTTCTTCAAATGTACCCTAGTTTTAGTTCTGATTTCGGTAATCAAATTGTATCTCGTCTCGAATTATTCTGTCCGTCGTGTTCAAAGTACCCAAAATTGTTTGACCAGATCCGGTACGGATCCCATACCCACACCCATACTAGTGTCGTGTCGACACGGGTGCGGCACCTAAACTGCCATGTCGGAGCAACTTAGATGATACCTGTATTTGAGTTGGTGTTTGAGAATTGAGAGTACTAAAACTTCACAGCATTTTCACGATACGCTTTCCAGTAGTTCTGGAAGAACATACCTTTGGAAATGTTTGTCCAATGTCCCAATGTCAAGTTTCAATAGCATCTTATAAGTTATAACTGTGGAAAAGAAAAAAAAATGTTGAATTTGAAAAAGAGCCAATGATGCTTCTGTATACTAGAAAATAATCGCAAGAAGAGTGATGAGAGGACCTTCAGAGTCATCAAACGTGGATATTTTGTCTATTAATTAAGTTAGTGAGGCTAGATCTTAATGCCTAAAGTTTCTAGTACAGAAGTAGCTATAAGAACTCCAAATTTCAGCTTCAGTAAGGTACTCTGACACTACTTTATGCTGATAACAAGTGTTTTTAGGTGTTCATCAAGACCAACCTAAGACGCACCTTTTGCAACTAGTTTTTGTTCAACTACAGTGCTCTCCCTGTCACCCCTTGAACTTGGTTATCTTAACAACACCAAATGTTTTACTGATTATGATTCTGTTACTAAAAATTTCTCAAGCTCTATACACAAGTCAAGAACTATCATTTCTTATGCACTACGTTTGCATTCTCATAAACAGGATTAAAAAGAACCTACAAATAACAATATCAATCATTATAGTGTGGAAAGCTCATATAGTTATCTATAAACTGCAGATTTACAGAAAGGCAGGATCACCATATCAAAGTGTTTTACCGTGCCTATCATCTGAAGAGTTGTCAGGTGGATACACTATGGGCTATGGCTCAACACAAACAAATGCTTGCGTAGTTTCAAATTCCAAGTTTTGATATTTTATGTAAACTGGATCTAAAAGCTTGTACTTTAAAGTTTGGGATGCATTTCTTGAACAGTGAACATAGATTTGAAGAATGTGAATTATTTTTGGCTCCCATTCAGCAAGATGGTCAGTTTTTCAGGATCCAGGACCTTTGCAGATAGGTAACCAGAGATTAAATATGCTCGAACATGAAGTAAAAGTAGATCAATTGATAGAGATTGAATATGCTCGAACATACACTCAAAATAGAAATATATGATAGATAAGTGGAAGAGAGGTTATCAGATGCAGTGAATGACTTACCTGAGCAAAACATGATGATATCATCAGCATATGATAAGCGGTTAATCCTTTGTACAGTTGGCTGCATACTGAAGCCAATGACTCTTGGATTTTCCTATAGACTATTAAGCATCCTTGATAATACTTCAGCAGCTATGATGAATAAGGAAGGTAATATTGGATCTCCCTGCTTCACACCTCTTTGTGACTTACAAAAACCCATGTCTTCTACCATTTGATGATTGTAGTATACCACATATTTGACAATAAGTTCCAAATAATGTGGATCCACTGTACGTTCTGCAAAACCCATCCTTCTCAAGACTACAGAGGAAGTGCCAGGATAGCCTATCATATGCCTTATTCATAGACCATCAATTATGTGAATCCGGTAGTCGAACTACATTCGTCACAAGAAGAAGTGAACGTGCACCGCTTCCTGCAAAATGAACATGAGAACCGTGTGAAATTCAGCTAGTGAACAATTAGAAGATACTTGCAAAAATGAACAAGTCCTAATGAGGTAGAATGCAGTATCACATACTCTAAAGGGAAAAGACACATGTAGAGCTTCTTTTGTGGACTAGTTGAAGGAGAAAACATATTAATCGCTCATTGTGAACTGCATAGAAAAATGAGACATAATGAGTTTAACATAAAGTAAATCCATTATTATTAAATAATGCAAATTTGAATCCTTTAGACACGTTAAAACAGCTGCTATTTTCAGTGATTTTAATGTCTAACTAGAACAAGACCGGGGTAATAATGAACAGTCTGATATACTAGTAACTTGAGAATCACAATATGACACATACTACTTTCCTGTGCTATGTTTTAGGCTAAAATTACATTTAGCAGACCCCTTTTCTTAGATTTGATCGACGGTGTTCATTGTGGATGCACATATCTCCACAAAAGTTGCCAATCCATCTTTGTCTAACCTTGCACTTCAGAAGAACAACTAGCAAAAACAAGAAAACTGAGAATGTTGGAACCACGTTTTAATGCGCTATTAACTGCTTTAGGCAGAAGAAATGGAAACACTATTTTCACCCTGGAATAATAATAAAATTCCATGGTTTTCTATAACGGAAGTACCTTAAAACTATTTGAAGCAAAAATAACTTAATACTATTCGAAGATTTTAAATGAAAGCTAATTTATTTGTTTGCAGAAAATCTACGAGGCACAATCACTAGAACGGTGCAATCAATAGTGTTCAAAAATATATTCCTTTGACTATTCTATTCTAGTTCTCATATTTTCTTTAAAAACAAAAGGATGCTGTATGAGAAATATTTTTAATCAACAAAAATAGTGGTCGAATATTTGTTCCATGGCTCGCTAGGGCTTTAGCGTGCAAGGTTAAGAATATACTTCTTTTTATTATCGGAAGTACTCGGTTCTCACAAAAGAAATTGTATTGGGTCGACATCAATCGCCGGTGTTACTTGAAGGATTCTTATAACATTATCTCTAATAGCTCATTATCATACTATAAACAGGCCATCCTTTTATCACTCCCAGTTCTATATATCCCTAATTTTTATAGATCATGCATTAATCACTCTCATTTCTATATATCCTTTTTTGTGATTAAGATCTGCTCCTTGTACAGGAGCCCCGGCAAACGGTGAAGTTCTTTCATTTCCCAATCTCGCAAAGTTCTCTGAGCTTGGGTTTCTACATTATCCCCCTGCTCCGTCTATATTTGAGCACCCACTTTAGTTCTGTAGTAATTAGCACAAAATATTGAATATAGCTACGAAGGTGACATCTCCACACCATCTCTAAAAGCTAAATTTGGCATCGTTTCCCACTCTAAACTTGAATGTCTACAGAAATCATTCACATCTTTATGCTGCTTCTCCATAATACTACCCTATATGGCCCAGTGTTTTAAAAAGGTGAGGCGACAAGCCTTCGCTTTTTTGAAGCTGAGGCGACTCGACCAGCCGAAGTGATCGCTTCAGGTGTTGAAGCGAGAAGCGCAAAAGCGATCGCTTCAGTCAACATGGGCCAATTGTTTTTAAAAAAAAAGATTGATTCGTTTTTTATTATACAAAACATAGACCGCAAAGTCTTCTCTTCTTCCCTTCCATCGACCTGACTACTGCTTCTAGGGTTCCGTCCAACAGCCTCCGGTCCAGGTAATTTCTTCTTCTTTTTCTTTTCTTCTTTCTTCTTCTCTTTCTTCTCATTTCTTTTTTTCTTCTTTCTTCTTTTTCTTCTCCCCGTTCGTCTCTTCTGCTAGGGCATGCACGTCTTTTTCTTTTCCTTTTTTCTTCTTATTTAGCCTTTATTTATTAATTTTATGTGTATTTCAGTTTATAAAGTTAATTTTATTTGATATATATATACATGTGTCTTTGCAAGGTTTATATTATGTTTTTTAAGAATTGCGCTTCACTTCAATAAAGCGTGCGCTTCGCTTTTGAAGCGAGGCGAGCCCCTGTCGCTTTTTTTGCGCTTCTCGCTCTCAAAAACACTATTATGGCCGAGAAATTTGGTTGTCCTCCATTTCCTTTGTTTCATAATTGTCAGCAATGACCGATCTCAACAAAACAGTCCTACCTACTAAATCTATAAATCCTTTTGCTATTTGCCAATAAGGTTTTATTAAAAACCTTCAGACCTGTGAACCCCGACACCCATCTACATAACGATCTTCTACTTCTAGTTTAAAATGTATTTCTTCACCTCCTCTCTCGTATTCCATAAGAAGTTGTTTTACATTCTCTCTAGTATCTTCTCCTCCCACATTACAGGGTATCATAGTTATAAATAGGTTGCAAGATATTGTACTCGAGATCCGTATCGTTTCTCCCTTTTCAATAAACATTTCTTTTGCCATACATTTACCCTCTTCAACTCTTTCAGTTACGTGATTCAACACTATATGATTTTTCTGGGTTTGCACCCAATGAAAATCCTAACTAAGTTGCATGAAGCGATTCAACCTTTAAATAGGGCTTCAGATATATACTTCATGTTGTCAAACTTGTCCACCATCAGTAGAATATTCTTACTTCTTTAAATTTAACTTTAAACCAGAGACTATCTGAAATCATATCAATACATCCTTCAAGCATTGAATTTGATCTACTTCAGTTTCACATAGGACTAGTGTACAATCAATAATTAACTAGTGGGACACTTGTACACTATCTTATGTCCATTCCGTATGTTTAAAACCCCTCAAATATTGTCTATCATTCTCCATCTATCATTTTACGATATGCTTCCATCACTGAAATGAACATTGAGAATCACAGATATCCTTTTCATAGCCTCTTAAACTCACAAAGAAACCTATAGGATCCCGCTGACCCTAAAAATCTCAATGCACCTTTTGTTACACTTGTTCGTAAAAGGATTGAGCATCTTACATAAAGGACTTTAGACCAATAAATCTAGATGAAATCATCTATCATATACAGTTAAGATGCTCTCGTAAAGATCTTAGAAGGTTTTAGATGCCAGAGTGTTGGCATCCCTGAAGGCTTTTGTGAAAGGATGGCAAACATTATTTGCAATTTATAGCTTTACCGGCGAATGAGCTAGTGAATTGTAGAGGCTGGTCAAATGTTGCAAACTAGATTTATTAAGACTCGTGATCATGCACGGTAACTGGTTTTTTCTTGGATTTGTAATGAAACAAATTACAAATTTTCAGGTGATGTGAAATGCTCCCACCCCGTTTTTCGTATTCCACTTGATTGTGTCCCAACATTGAAGAGAGAAACCCATTGTAAGACATCAGGACCCTGGGCTTTATCTTCTAGTTTCTTATGACATCCCATACCTCCTATTCCAAAAGCTCCATTTATACCAACCTACGGCTATACTCTCTCTTTATACAATTATATATAAAATCACCCAATTGCCTCTCCGCAACAAGCTAACACAAACAAGACTATTATAAACTTCTACAAAATAAGCGCATATGCAGACAATTCTTCCCTTACATCCTGGCAACTCATTTAAAGAATGCAAACGATACACTATGCTACATCCCTTTCTATTGGTCCACAATAGTGTTTGCACTTTGCAGACAATCCCTGCACTGTTTTCTTCTCCATCGCTATTGTTGCAGGCCCAACATAATCAAGAGAGATTGTACTTTTGGATGAGGTGGTTAAACATTTACCAGAGCGTGCAGACGTCATTGGTTCAGGTCTCACCGCCGCCCATTACCAAAAAGAATATCTATATGATTGGCTCAAAAAGAGAGTTAGATATGAACATGAAGCGACGTGTTGCAATATGATGTGTCTAACCATTTACGTGTTTAGATGAGGTGGTTACACAATAGAACAGTTATATTTTCCTCTACATTGTTAAGAGACCGGAGGCTGAGTGGGTCAAAGGATTCTCAAGAAACACAACTTTGACTGCACTTGTCCCAGCATCACTAACAGGTAAAAAAGATGGTTTTTCCAACTCCAAAGTTGTTAAGACTAGATTAGAAACTCAAAACCAGTATCAGTTCATGCTAAAATGGTGCTTCAGAACCATGCCTACTAATAAAGTCTTTTGCTCTACATGATTGCATGCTATAACATGAGTCAATCTGAGAAAGGCAATGATCTGCCTAAAACAGAAGAGCAACTCAAAGGCTCATGATTCCATCAAAGAAGGGACAAATACCTGAAGCTTTCAAATGACATAGCAGTTCTTTCATTTATTCTAGTAGTTCTGATTTATGATGCTATGACTACTTGTATCCTTGATATAAAAGATGCCCATTTGCTTTTCCTACTCTCTAACATCATACACTATTATACTTATCGTTTCAGTTGAACCCAGAGAGAGAAGAAATATTTTCACTTTGTCCCTTTACCAGATAAATAATGGAGGAGAGATAAAAGGTTGATTTAACGTACCAAAACATGAAGGATGCACATAATATCAGGAGAATTTTCAAAGTGAAAGAAGAAGATTTGTCTTAACTCTCTTGGAAGAGAGCTATTAATTCTGAGATGCGAAATAGGTATAGAAAAGTTAAACTCAATACAAGCAACAAAAGCAATGAGAGTAGAAGGAGTAGATAATATCAAAGACTTCAATACATCACACACAATGGTAATAGTCACCAGTAGGATTTCATATAATGCTTCAATGAGTTCCTGCCTCGTCCTTAACATCAAATGCAGGTCTTTACAGGTGAACACAAGAAGAAGAAAAAAAGTTAGAAGCAACAAAAACAGCAAAGAAGAGCATCGCTCAAGTTGAGTTTGTTGCACTACTTCTATAAACCACTTTCATTGGATGAACACATATAGGCATTTATGAGAGGAAAGACAAGAGAAAATAGTTCAATTTCTGCTGAAAATATGGATCTTATTATACAGCTTTCCGAAAAGTCTCACACTACCGAAACAAAATCAATAGTAGTACTATCAAAACAAACATCCCTCACGAAGGCTAAATATGAAAGACACCCTTTCCCAACCATCTGTTGGGCCTTCAGATAAGAAATCACCCGGCTGGGAACATAATTTAGAGAACCTCTCCACTTGATCCTTTGCAACCCCGGCATCACCAACGTCACGGTCTTAGCGTGACAATCCAGTATAACAGGACATAGAGACAACCAATACATGCTCAAAATCACGTTAAAATCAACCATACCATGCAATAAGAGATCAGCTATAGTCTCCAATCCCCCAATAATCACTACACACGACCGATACACATGGTCCATAACAATAGTATCGCCTACCAGCGTTGATACGTGAACAGATGAAACTAAGGACTCACTGGGTATATCCAAATAACGAGTAAAATATGATGATACATAAGAATAAGTAGAATCAGGGTTAAATAATGTGGAAGCATCTTTGTGGCACACTGAAACAATATATGTGATTACTGCATCGGAAGCAACGACCTCTGGCCTGGCAGGAATAACATAAAATCATGCCTAACCGCCACTTGATCAGCCTTCCCCTCTAGGGCGACCTCTTGCTTCCTGAGCCCCACCCTGAGCTGGCTGAGTGGGTGGTGAAGTAACTGGTGCGGAAGTCGCAACCTGACTCTTCTACTGAACTAGACCTCCCGAGCGACGGGGACACTATCTACACATCACCAAACTCCCCGGTGGTGGTGGTGTGAACGTAATCGGGGCCCGAGTACCAGAATAACTGCTAGAAAGATCTAGCACAGATGAACCTTGAACCGATGGTGAACGGGATGAACTCTGAGCTAGGAGGGCACTGAGAGATGACTGACCCAGACGAGCACTGTATGAACCATGGCTAACTGATGTGCCACGATGAACTGGACGAGCCATCTGAGCAGGCCTATAAGGACGACCCTTTCTGTGGCAGAACTGGCCCCCCAGAAAGAACACTATTGAAACCACCCGAACCACGAGGCCTCTTGGACTCCCTCTCCTCATGCTCTTGATTGCGGACCAACTCTAGCCGCCGACCAATATCAACCACCTCATCGAACCTAACACCTACTATATTCTCCAGAGTCATAACAAAATGCAATTGATAGTTGAGGCCATCAATGAACCTCCTAATTCTCTCCCTCTCAGTGGGAACCAACCAAATTGCGTGACGACCCAACTCTGAAAACCTCATCTCATATTGGGTCACATACATGCCCTCTTGATATAGCTGCTCGAACTGCTTGCGCAGCTCCTCCCTGCGGGTCTGTGGCACTAACTTCTCCAAAGAAGAGAACGGAGAACGCATGCTATGAAAGTGGTGTTGCATCGACTGGCCTGCGCCTCTCATAGGCCTCCCACCATTTTAAGGCAACCCCTAATAGCTAAAAAGTAGTATATGAGACTCCACTAGTCTCTAGAATACCTGTCGTGCGAAGAATCCATTTGCACCTATCCAAAAGGTCCAGAGCATCCTCTACTCGGCCCCACTAAATGATGGAGACTGGAGCCTCCCGAATTTCTCTAGTCTCTTCTGCTCCTCATCACTTATAACGGGACCCATCTAGGCCTAAGCAACTTCAACCGACTGGGCTGGTAGTACCCTCGGTGTCTGAAGCCCATGCACTACTTGCTCTGGAGTACGGGCGGCGAGAGTCTGAGTACCTCCCCTGGCCTAAGAAGTGGCTGGCACCACCTGAATAGAAACCGCATGAGTAAGGCTAGTGTAAATAGTTAATATCTGGGCCAATGCCTCCCAAAGGCCTGAAATCATAATAGGCACAACTGGTGCCTGAGCTGGTCCCACTGGCTCAGCCACATGTGGAACCTGCTCTTGAGCTGGAGCAACTATGAGTCTACATGTGATGCTCTAGCTGTTATACGAGCTGCACCCCGACCTCTACCGCGGCCTCGGCCTCTCATGGCCCTAGCTGGTGGTACTGGTGGCCGTTCGCTTGATCTGGTAGCACGTGTCCTCACCATATGTGAGAGAATAAAATAACAAATGTTTAGTTCCAAGAATCAACAAATTCGCACGACAAGAATACAAGAATGTGAAGTTTTTCCTAAGGGTTTGACAGCCTCTCGAAGATAAGTACAAACGTTTCCGTACCGATCCATAAAGACTCTACTAAACCTGCTCATGACTCATGAGACCTATGTAGCCTAGGCTCTGATACCAACTTGTCACGACCCAAAACTCAACCTGTTGTGATGGTGCCTATCTTGATACTAGGCAAGACGACAACTCATACATACTAACACTTTTAAATTCAAAATATACTAAAAGAGGTTTAAATAAGTGAAAATCTCATAAAACTGGATGAAAACGTCAAAATTCAACACAGAATTTTCCAAAACCCGAGTGTCACATAGTTCATGAGCATCTATACAGTAACAAAGTCTGAAAACACTATCTAAGAGAGTAGAACAATACAAATAGAACTAGATGATAAAGGAGGAGAGTCAAGGACTGCGGACGCCAAAGCAGCTACCTCGAGGATCTCCGAACTGAATAATAGCTCCAACCATACCCAGAAGTATCTGGATTTGCACACGAAGTGCAGGGTGTAGCATGAGTACAACCAACTCAATAAGTAATAAGTCTAGCCTTTGGGTTGAAAGTAGTGACGGGCTTCACACGTACAGTCCAATTACAGAAATACAGTACAGAATTATAGACATGCTTTCAAGTTTAACAGTTAAAGCTCAAACAGATAAGATATGTCAAGTGTAACTAAACTGATAAATGATACATCTCGATATATACATGTCAGTTATGTATGCCAACTGAAATACAAAAGAGTGATGAAATCATATGCATACTCCCCGGGTATCAATCACTCAGTCCTCCTATTCACTCCATCCTCACAGTCACTCATTCCTCCCAATCGCTCGACACTCGCAGTCAGCACTTGCACTCGGCATTCACACTCAGTAGGTACCTGCGCTCATTGTGGGTGTGCAGACTCCGGAGGGGAAGATCGAGGCCAAGCGCAATAATAATCCAATCATGACATGAATCAATAGAGCATGCTGTGGCGTGCAACCCGATCCTATAAATATCCTCACAATCAGGCCATTGACCTCACTCAGTCACCAATCTCTCCAGTCTCTCGGGCTCACGATGTCATGAAAAGCAGCCCAAACAATGATGATATGAAGTATCAATAAATGACAACAGAGGTTGAGATATGATATGCGGATGATAGATGTGACTAAGTACATAATTGCAAATTAAGCAAGTAATTTAATAGCAATACGACCTCTGTGCGTCCCAACAGTACCAACATATATCTAAAGCATGATTTCTAACACGAATAGTAGCTCAAATTCTCTAACACTTGGAGAATATAAGGATAACAACAAGGTTATTCAACTATACAGTTCCACGGAATTGATCGAGTCACAATTCCTATGGTGCATGCCCACACGTCCATCTCCTAGCATGTGTGTCACCTCATCATAGACCACATAACACATAATTCAGGGATTCATACCATCAGAACCAAGATTAGAAGTGTTACTTACCTCAAACTGTGCAAATCTCTACTCTAGCAAGCCCTTGCCTCGCGAATTGGCCTCCGAATGTCTCGAATCTTGCCACAAACAATTCGATACAATTAACTCAAGCTATAGGAATCAATTCCATATGAAAATGCTAAGTTCTTAATCAAAAGTTAAAAAGTCAACCCCCGAGACCACATCTCGTAATCAGATAAAAGTTACAAAATTCGAATACCCATTCAATCACAAGTCCAACCATACCAAATTTACCCAATTTCGACACCACATCGTCACTCAAATCTCCAAATTTAACTCTCCAATCCCTATCCAAAACTCCCAAAATTTCACCTAAAAAACACACAAATTAGATAGGAAATTCAATGGGAAAACAATATTACTGAATAACAATGATCAAGAGTGACTTACCTCAATAAACCCTCTCGAAAACCCTCTCCAAAATCGCCTTAGTCCGAGCTTGAAATGTATAAAATTATTAAAAATCTCGGAACCCTTGAATTATTATACACTGCCAGAATTTTCGCTTCTGCGAATAATTTAGCCGGTTCTGCGGTTTCACTTTTGTGGTCAAAGCTCCGCATATGCGGAGTTACACTGGACACCGACTTTGCGCACCTACGGCCACTAACCCGCACTTGCAGCCTCGCTTCTGCGAGAAAACTTCCGCTTCTGCGGACCTCCCTCACTAGGCCCCTTTTCGCTTCTGCGATACTCCATCTGCAGCTGCGAACTCACAGGTGCGGAAATTCCCCTCGCACTTGCGCAACTCTCCCAGCTCACCCAAATCCGCTCCTGCGATTCCTCCTTCGCTTATGCAGTCGTGCGCCTGGGACCAAATTCTTCACAGGTGCAATTGCACCAGATCTGGTGCACTTTAGCAATCCATCAAGTCCAAACTTCGATCCGTTAACCATCCGAACTCCACCCGAGCCCCAGGGACTTCAACCAAACATACTCACAAGTCCTAAAACATGATACAAACTTAATCGAGGCCTAAAATCACATCAAACAACATCAAAAATATAAATCGCACCTCAATTCAAGCCTAACAAAAACTAAGAAATTCCAACTTCTACAATCTATGCCGAAACCTATCAAATCACGTCCGATTGACCTTATATTTTGCACAGAAGTCGTAAATGACACAACGGACCTATTCCAACTCTCGAAACCAAAATATGAGCTCGGTAACTACAAAGTCAACTCTCGGTCAAACTCTTCAATTTTCAAAACATCTAATTTTCCAACTTTTGCCATTTGAAGCCAAAATCAACTACGGACTTCCAAATCAGTATCCGAACATACTTCTAAGTCCAAAATTACCATACGGAGCTATCAGTACCATCAAAACTTCATTCCGGAGTCATTTACATATAAGTAACATCCAATTAACTTTTTTAACTTAAGCTTCCTACCTTGAGTCTAAGTGACTTAACTCCTTCGAAACATCCCCGGACCCAAACCAACTATCCAGGCAAGTCACATAACGAGAATTGAGCTTAAAACAAGCAGTAAATGGGAGAACGGGGCTACAACATACAAAACGACCGGGCGGATCGTTACAACAAGGTGACATGGCACCTCTCTACGGCCTAGAAGATCATTTAACTTTTTTCTCCTTATTTTGATTTTTTTAGCTTTTTGTCTAATTCTTTTAGTAAACAATTTAATATATTTCACTCATATTCTTCATCAATGATACTTATTGCTAATGAGCAATCATTACAGATGTTCAAAAACAAAATGAGCCCCAACTTAAGTGCGTAGTCAATTACAATTCGATCATTATGCTCCCGGGTTTTTTCTTTTTCAATTCTTCAAAGTTGCTATCAGAGAGAGCATTGGAGTCGAAGACAACCAAATCTAAAGAGAACATATGCATATTTTAATCAAAACATTGTCCCAATTGAAAACATCGTTATATTGGAGAGTACATAATCCTACAAATCTTGATTTTCATGTCCAAGATTTCATGGATATATGAGTGTTTACTCATGTCATGTTAATTTTTTGTTGGAAGAGGTAAAAGGTTTACTTCAATTGGACAAGCGACAACTCCCTTCTATGAGAAGAAGAAGATATGAAAAATATAATTTTTCTTTTAAGTTAATGTGCATATGCTTTGTAGGAAAGGATGATGTATAGGCTGATCATTTGTCTCTTTTTGGATAGTTTCTTTATAGAACGTGAATGGTTAGAGGTTTGGTCCATATCCCCCTCTAACATATGTAACTTTTTTATTAATTGATAATATAGTAGGAGTGAAGCCTACCTCCCGCCCGCACCAAAGAAATCACAACCTAATTAGGATGATGGCTTATTATTAAAAAAAGGTTGGAGCTATAGATCTATATATAATATAAATCTTGGCATAGACAAGGTGATGTGTCACCTCTCTATGACCTAGAAGATCATTTATCTTTTTTCTCATTATTTTGAACTTTTTTTCGCTTTTTGTCTAATTTTTATAGTAACAAATTCAATATATTTCATTCATATTCTTCATTAATGACACTTATTGCTAATGATCAATCATTATAGACATTCGAACATTAAAATAAAATGAGCCCCAACTTAAGTGCGTAGTCAATTACTATTCGATCCTTGTGCTCCCGGGTTTTTTCTTTTCCAATTCTTCAAGGTTTCTATTAGAGAGAGAATTGGAGTCGAAGACAGCCAAATCTAAAGAGATCAGATGCATATTTCAATCAAAAAGTTGTCCCAATTGAAAACATCGTTATATTGGAGAGTACGTAATCCTACAAATCTTATTTTCATGTCCAAGATTTCATGGATATGTGAGTGTTAATTGATCTCATGTGAATATTTTGTTCGAAGAGGTAAAAGGTTTACTTCAACTGGACGAGTGACAACTCCCTTCTATGAGAAGAAGAAGATATAAAAAATATAATTTTTCTTTTAAGTTAATGTGCATATGCTTTGTAGGAAAGGATGATGTATAGGCTGATCATTTGTCTCTTTTTGGATAGTTTCTTTGTAAAACGTGAATGGTTAGAGGTGTGGTCCATATCCTCCTCTAACATATGTAACTTTTTTTTAGTAATCGATAATATAGTAGGAGTCAAGCCTACCTCCCGCCCCGCTCCAAAGAAATCACAACCTAATTAAGGTGATGGCTTATTATTAAAAAAAGGTTGGAGCTATACATTTATATATAATATAAAGTTAGGAATAGACAAGGTGATGTGACACCTCTCTATGACCTAGAAGATCATTTATCTTTGTTCTCCTTATTTTGAATTTTTTTAGCTTTTTGTCTAATTCTTTTAGTAACAAATTCAAATATATTTCACTCATATTCTTCATCAAT
Source organism: Nicotiana tabacum (assembly GCF_000715075.1). Lineage (NCBI taxonomy): Eukaryota > Viridiplantae > Streptophyta > Magnoliopsida > Solanales > Solanaceae > Nicotiana > Nicotiana tabacum. The sequence goes on from NC_134102.1 coordinate 93,793,916, forward strand.
GACACTTATTGTTAATGATCAATCATTACAGACGTTCAAACATTAAAACAAAATGAGCCCCAACTTAAGTGCGTAGTTAATTACAATTCAATCATTATGCTCCCCGATTTTTTCTTTTCCAATTCTTCAAAGTTTCTAACAGAGAGAGCATTGGAGTCGAATACAACCAAATGTAAAGAGAACAAATGCATATTTCAATCAAAAAGTTGTCCCAATTGAAAACATCATTATATTGGAGAGTACGTAATCCTACAAATCTTGATTTTCATGTCCAAGATTTCATGGATATGTGAGTGTTAATTCATCTCATGTGAATTTTTTGTTGGAAGAGGTAAAAGGTTTACTTCAACTGGAAAAGCGGCAACTCCCTTCTATGAGAAGAAAAAGATATGAAAAATGTAATGTTTCTTTTAAGTTAATGTGCATATGCTTTGTTGGAAGGATGATGTATAGGCTGATTGGCTAATCATTTGTCTCTTTTTGGATAGTTTTTTTGTAGAACATGAATGGTTAGAGGTTTGGTCTATATCCTCCTCTAACATATGTAGCATTTTTTATTAATCGACAATATAGTAGGAGTCAAGCCTAGCCCACACCAAAGAGATCATAATCTAATTAAGGTGATGGCGTATTATATAAAAAAGGTTGGCGCTATACATTACAACAGAAAATCTAGCAGGTATTTGTTTTTGGTATGTAGTTAGACCATACTCTCTTCCTAATCTGTTTCTAAAATAATTCTTACTCGTTTTGTTTAATTCTATGGATTTATATAATAAGTCTAGAAGGTTTTGGATTATACAAAGGTACAATTCTGATCCGCTCTTAAGTTTTACCATTGTTTCCTAATTTATGGGACTCTTATTCCCCTACCCATTATAAAGCATGCAGGTGAGACTTGTTTCCTTGTAATTTATTGCCTTCTTTGAATATGATATCCATGCTTAGACTAGTTTATTGATTAATTGATCATTCTTTCCGCATTTATAAACTATTTGTGATGGTTGAGTATTGTTGGAAGTTGAGGTTTGATATTTTGGAACTGTTATCGACGTAGGTTTATTCTTGTTGATTCTATCTCCCAAATATTTATATTCATTGCTACATGGTAAGGGAGATTGTTAAATCACGAAAGGTGATGTCGTGCCATTTGTTGCTTCATTTATTGATTAATACATGGTGAAGAAGAGAGTTAAAGCACGAAAGGTGATATCATGCCGTATTATTCGTTTCATGGAGAGATTAAGAGTAAAAGCATGAAGGGTGATGCCGTGCCATTATTATCATTTCATGGTGAGGTTGAGAATGTTAAAGCACAATGGGTGATGACGTGCCATCTTTATTAATTATGTTATCCATTTTCATTGGTTGAGGGTTTATTTGACCGTCTCATGTTGTCTTTCCTGTTGTAGTTGCCGTATCTTGTTCCCCTTTCGCCTGTCCCCTCCCAATTGTACGTATTTAATCTCCATTTGTTGTTATATTGTACATATACCTTCGTTTGTGTAGGTTAAATTACGTGAGTGTCCTGTCATAGCCTCGTCACTACCTCATCAAGGTTAGGCTCAACACTTACGGAGTACATTGGATCGGTTGTACTCATACTATACTCTATACTTCTTATGGAGATTTTTGTACTGGTCCTAGTTGTACGTGAGGTGAATCAGCTCAGATTAGCACATTTGGAGACTCGAGGTAGATCTGCTGGCGTCCGTAGACCTTGAAGTTCCCTTCCTCTTTCCTTATTTACTGTTTATTTCATTTGAAACAGTTGTATTTACTTCAGACTCTATTTGTATAACCTCTAGAAGCTCATGTACTTGTGACTCTAGATCCGGGTTGTATTTAGATATGTTGGTTATTATACTACTTCATACTTTATTTAGTTGTATTTCAGTTTAATTGGTTTATTTATTTGAATTGTGTAAAAATTATCTTAAGAATTACTCTAACATTGGCTTGCCTAGCGAGTGAAATGTTAGGTGCCATCATGGTCCCGAAGGTGGGAATTTTGAGTCGTGACAAGTTGGTATCAGAGCACTAGGTTTCCTAGGTCTCACGAGTCACGAGCAGGCTTAGTGGAGTCTGAAAGATCGCTATGGAGACATTTGTACTTATCTTCCAGAGGCTATGGAGTTTAGGAACAATTTTACTTATATTCTTCTGTGTTGTGCAATTTTTATTCTACCATTGATAATTGAACTCTTCTATTCTTGTTCTTTCGCAGATGGCGAGAACACGTACTGCATCTACAGCTGGACAGTAGCCGGAGCCCCCAGTGGCAACTCTTACGAGGGGTAGAGGCGGAGCTCAGTCTAGAGCTCGAGCGGCAGCACCAGCAGTGGAGCCTCAGGTAGATTTTGATGAGGAGGTTCCAGCTCAGATTGCACCTGTTAGACCAGCTCAGGTCCCGTAGGGGTTCATAGCCACTCTAGTGCTTCAGGACACTCTGGTCTGTTCGGTGGGCCTTCTGGAGAGTGTGACCTAGGCCGATACATTTCCGGTGGCACCAGCCGTCTCTCAAGTTGGGGGAGGAGCACAAACTCCCGCTACTCACACTCTGGAGAAGATTGCTCCCTATTATCAGACTCAAGTAGCCCCGTCCTTTGAGGTAGTTCAGCCGGTTGCTGTGGCACAAGTTTACAAAGCTCTTTCCAGTTCACTTTAGTGGTGTACCTTCTGAGGACCCACATGATTATCTTGATCGCTACCATGAGGTGCTGCGGAACATGGGTATAGTTGAGACCAATGGGGTCGATTTTGCTGTGTTTCAGATGACAGGTTCTGCCAAGAGGTTGTGGAGAGATTATATGTTAACCAGACCAGCTGGGTCGCCTGCACTTAATTGGGATCGGTTCTCTCAGTTATTTCTAGAGAAGTTCCTCCTTATCACACTGGGAGAGGATTACTCCAGGCAGTTTGAGCATCTCTTGTAGGGTAGTATGACTGTTACTCAGTACGAAACCCGTTTTGTGGATCTTGCTCATCATGCCCTTATTTTGCTTCCTATTGAGAGGGATAGGGTGAGGAGATTTATTAATGGACTCACTTACACTATTAGGCTACAGATGGCCAAGGAGACCGGGGGTGAGATTTCCTTTCAGACGGCTGCAAATATTGATAGGCGGATCGAGATGGTTCTTGCTCAGGAGAGGGGACAGGGGTCTGATAAGATACCTCATCATTTTGGTGGGTTCAGTGGTGCCTTGTCTGGAGGCAGGGGTACTTTTGGTAGGTGACATCCTCCCAAGCCATTTCAGTCAGCGCTCCAAGCATCTCACAGTGATTCAGGTAGTCGCGGCCCTTATGTGTCTCATCCCGACGAGCTAGCCTACAGTGCACTACTAGCTCCTATTAGTGCACCTCTGATCAAGAGATTTTAGGGTGGTTACCCAGGTCAACAGGGTCAGTTCCAAGGTCAGCAGTCACAATAGCCGAGGGCATGTTATACTTGTGGTGATCCGGGGCACATTGCTAGATTTTTCCCTTGGCACTGGGCAACACACAATAGCAGGGTTCTCGTTCCATGGTTCTGGCACCAGTTGCTCCACCGCCCGCTCAGCCAACAAGAGGTAGGGGTCAGGCAGCCATAGGTGGAGGTTAGGTCATTAGAGGTGGATGCCAGCCAGGTAGGGCCCGTTCCAGAGATGTAGTTCAGAGTGGTGGGGCCCAACCCTAATTTTATGCTTTTTCGGCTAGGTCTGAGGCTGAGTCATCTGACGCCGTTATTCCAGGTATTGTCTCAGTTTGACATAGAGATGCTTCAGTTCTATTTTATCTGAGCTCTACTTATTCCTACGTGTCATCCTATTTTGCTTCATGTCTGGTTGTGCCTCGTGACTCTTTGAGTGCTCCTGTGTATGTGTCCACACCTGTTGGAGATTCTATTATTGTAGATCGTGTCTATCGCTCGTGTGTGGTTACCATTGGGAATCTCGAGACTAGCGTAGATCTCCTACTTCTTGACATGGTAGATTTTGATGTTATCTTGGGTATGGATTGGCTGTCACCTTATCATGATATATTGGATTGTCATGCCAAGACGATGACCTTATCCTTGCCGGGGTTGCCTCGATTAGCGTGGAGGGGAACTCCTAGCCATTCTACCAGCAGGGTTATCTCTTATGTGAAGGCTCAACGTATGGTCGAGAAGGGGTGTCTAGCTTATTTGGCTTATAACCGCGATTCCAGTGGTTCCTCATATGTATTCAGTACCAGTTGTTCGTGAGTTTTCAGAGGTGTTTCCTGCAAATTTGTCGGGGATGCCACCCAACAGAGATATTGACTTCTGTATTGATTTGGCTCTGGGAAGTCAGCCCATTTCTATCCCGTCATACCATATGGCCCCACTAGAGTTAAAAGAATTGAAGGAGCAGTTGCAAGATTTGCTTGATAAGGGCTTTATTAGACCTAGTGTCTCGCCCTGTGGTGTGCCTATGTTGTTCGTAAAGAAGAAAGATGGGTCGATGAGAATGTGCATAGATTATCGGCAGTTGAACAAAGTCACCATCAAGAACAAGTATCCATTGCTGAGGATTGGTGACTTATTTGATCAGCTTCAGGGTGCCAAGGTGTTTTCGAAGATTGATTTGAGGTCTGGCTACCATCAGTTGAAAATTAGGGCATCCGATGTCCCTAAAACAACATTTCGGACTTTGTATGAGCATTATGAGTTTCTAGTGATGTCATTTGGGATGACAAATGCCACAACAACATTTATGGATTTGATGAATCTGGTGTTCATGCCCTACTTGGATTCCTTTGTGATTGTATTTATTTATGATATCTTGATCTACTCCCACAGTCGAGAGTAGCACCAACAACATCTTCGGATTGTACTTCAAACTCTGAGAGATAGACAATTATATGCCAAGTTTTCGAAGTATGAGTTTTGGTTAGACTCAGTTGCCTTTTTGGGGCACGTCGTATCGACAGAGAGCATAAAGGTGGATCCTAAGATGATTTAGGCAGTTCAGAACTGGACTAGACCCACTTCAGCTACAGAGATCCGAAGTTTCCTGGGTTTGGTGAATTATTACTGCCGGTTCGTGGAGGGGTTTTCATCTATAATAACCCCATTGACCAGATTGACCCAGAAGGGTGCCCCGTCCAGATGGTCAGACAAGTGTGAGTTGAGCTTTCAGAAGCTCAAGACTGCCTTGACTATAGCACCAGTGTTGGTGTTTCCTACAGGTTCAGGATCCTACACGGTGTATTGTGATGCATCTCGTATTAGGCTCCGTACAGTGTTGATGCAAAATGGAAGGGTGATTGCATATGCGTCACGGCAATTGAAGGTTCATGAGAATTACCATGTTCATGACTTAGACTTGGCAGCCATTGTTCATGCGCTAAAGATTTGGAAGCATTATCTCTATGGCGTGTTGTGCGAGATATTCACGGATCATCGGAGTCTACAGTATTTGTTCAAACAAAGGATCTCAACTTGAGGCAGAGGAGGTAGTTGGAGCTGTTGAAAGACTATGATATCACCATTTTGTATCACCCCGGGAAGGCCAATGTGGTGGCCGATGCCTTGAGTAGAAAGGCAGTGAGTATGGGCAGCCTTGCGTACATTCCAGTCGGTGAGAGACCGCTTGCATCGGATGTTCAGGCTTTGGCCAATCAGTTCGTGAGGTTAGATGTTTCAGAGCCCAATCGTGTTCTAGATTGTACAGTCACTCGGTCTTCCTTATATGAGTGCATCAGATAGCGGTAGTATGATGACCCTCATTTGCTTGTCCTTAAGGACACAGTGCAACACGGTGGTGCCAAGTAGGTTACTGTTGGAGATGATGGGGTTTTGAGGATGCATTGTCATATTTGTGTGCCCAATGTAGATGGACTTCGGGAGTTGATTCTTGAGGAAGGCCACAGTTCTCGGTATTCTATTCATCCGGGTGCCACCAAGATGTATCAGGACTTGCAGTAGCTTTATTGGTGGAGAAGGATGAAGAAGGATATAGTTGCATATGTAGCTCGGTGTCTAAATTGTCAGCATGTAAAGTACGAGCATCAGAGACCTGGTGGTTTGCTTTAGAAGTTAGAGATTGTTGAGTGGAAGTGGGAGCATATCACTATGGATTTTGTTGTTGGACTCCCACGGACTCGGCTGAAGTTCGACATGGTATGGGTCATTGTGGACAAGTTGACCAAGTCAACACATTTCATTCCTGTGGCAATTACCTATTCTTTAGAGCGGTTGGTTGAGATCTACATTCGCGAGATCGTCCGTCTTCACGGTGTGCCCATGTCTATCATTTCTGATCGAGATATGTAGTTCACCTCGTACTTCTGGAGGGCAGTACAACGTGAGTTGGGAATGCAAGTTGAGTTGAGCACAACCTTTCATCCCTAGACGGACGGACAACCCGAGCGTACTATTCAGATATTGGAGGATATGCTTCACGCTTATGTAATAGATTTCGGGGGTTCTTGGGATCAACTATTGCCACTTGCGGAGTTTGCCTACAACAACAACTACCAATCGAGCATTCAGATGACTCCCTATGAAGCATTATATGGGAGGCGATGTCGTTCGCCAGTTGGATGGTTCGAGCCGGGGGAGGCCCGGTTTTTGGGTACGGATTTGGTAGATGATGCCTTAGATAAGGTCAAGATTATTCATGATCGACTTCACACAAGTCAGTCTAGGCAAAAGAGTTATGCCAGCCATAGAGTTCGATATGTTGCATTCATGGTTGGAGAGAGAGTATTGCTCCGGGTTTCACACATGAAGGGAGTGATGTGGTTCGAAAAGAAGGGCATGTTGAGCCCTAAGTATATCGTACCCTTTGAGATTCTTGAGAGAATGCGTAAGGTGGCCTACATGCTCGCATTGCCACCTAGTTTATCAACAGTCCATTCCGTGTTCTATATGTCTATGCTACGGAAGTATCACGGTGAATCGTCCCTTGTGTTAGATTTCAGCTCAGTCCATTTGGACAAGAATTTGACTTATGAGGAGGAACTGGTGGCTATTCTAGCCCGGCAGGTCCGGGTGGAGAGGTCAGACGATCGGGGCAACCACTTGGGAGTCCGAATCGGACATGCGGAGTAGATAACCACACCTTTTCACCAGTCCAGGTACTTTTCTATGTCCGTTTGAGGACGCGTGTTTATTTTAGAGGTAGAGAATGTGATGACCCGATAGGTCATCTAGAGCCTTAACCGTTAATTCTATGTTTCGAAACCTCAAATAGCTCCTTTTATCCTTCCTCGATTAGCGTGCGTAGTTAATGTCTTTCCCAGAAGGCTTTTATGTGAAAAATTGGTTTAAATGTGAATTCGTGCCTTAAAATTTATTTGAGTTGACTTCGGTCAACGTTTTGAGCAAATGGACCGAGATCTGTATTTTGATGGTCTCGGTGGGTCCGTATCGTGATTTGGAACTTGAGCGTATGTCCGGAATCGAATTCGGAGGTCCCTCGCTCGAGTTATTGCAATTTGTCGAAAATTTGAAGTTTAAAAGTTTAAAGAATTTATAAATTTGATCGAAGTTTGACTTTGTTTCTATCAGGTTCAGATTTTGGTTCCGGAGTTGGTATAGGTTCATTACTGTATTTACGACTTGTCTGCAAAATTTGGTGTAAAACAAGTTGACTTGGCGTGATTCAGACGTCCGGTTGTTAAAACAAAAGTTCTTAAGTTTCTTTGAAAAATTCATTCATTTTGGTGTCCGATTCATAGTTCTAGGTGTTATATTGGTGTTTTGACCGTGCAAGTGAGTTTGTATGATCTTTTTGGACTCGTGTGCATGTTTGGTTTGGAGCCCCGAGGACTTGGTTGAGTTTCGGATAGGCCACAAAGTGATTTTGGACTTGGTAGAATAACTGATGCCTTTTTGCTTCCGGTGTTTCTGCTGCAGGTCTCGCTTTTGCGAGCCTTGAATTTGCGAACAAGGCTTTGCATTTGCGAGCATGGGCTGGGTGGGGAAGTCTCGCATTTGCGAGGTAAAAGTTCGCATTTGCGAACTTGCTTATTCCGCTTTTGCAAAGGCAGAGCCGCATTTGCGACTCAGCATGTTCCTGGCATTCTTCGCATTTGCGAAAAAGTGGTCCGCAATTGCGAAGGCTTGGGGTTCGCATTTGCGACCAAAAACATTGCATTTGCGATGACTGGGTTTCTGAGAGGAGTTCGCATTTGCGACCTCTTTCTCTCAATTGCGATGTTCGCAATTGCGACATCCGCAGTTGGGTAAAAACTAAGATAGACGAGATTTTGCTCATTCTTTCAAATTCTCAACCCTAAAAACCTTAGAGGCAATTTTCCCAAGAGATTTTGTTTCTCAATTTATTGGTAGGTGACTCTAATCTACTTTATTTCAATTACCCACTACTTTTTATAATATTTCAACCTTAAATCTAGGATTTTCATGGTAGAAATTAGGGATTTGGGTAGAATTAGGAATTTTTGTAAAATTGGAATTTAGACCTCGAAATAAGGTCGGATTTCGAAGAAAATTACATAACCGGGCTCGGGGGTGAATGGGTAATCGGGTTTTGGTCCGAATTTTTGGTTTTTATCAAGCGTTCCAGGGTTGACGTTTGTTGACATTTTTAATAATGACCTAAATTGAACCTCTGTCATTCGTGGGTAGTTACTAAGGCTTATTTTGAATCGTTTGGTTAATAATTTGCTAGATTTGGTGGGTTTGGAGGCTTGTTCGAAAGGCAAGGCCGTGGTTGGACTTTGAGTCGATTGCGGAGCGAGGTAAGTATCGTGGTTAACCTTGACTTGAGGGATTATGACTTTTTTGCCTAATTGCTACGTGTTTAGATGTGTGGGTACAATGTATATGTGAGGGGACGAGTACTTATGCGTTGTTGTTGGGTTAAAGCATGCGGGTGAGACTTGTTTCCTTGTAATTTATTGCCTTTTTTGATTATGATATCCATGCTTAGACTAGTTTATTACTTAATTGATCGTTCTTTCTGCATTTATAAACTATTTGTGATGGTTGAGTATTTTTGGAAGTTGAGGTTTGGTATTTTGGAACCGTTCTCGATGTAAGGTTTATTCTTGTTGATTCTATCTCCCAAATGTTTATATTCATTTCTACATGGTAAGGGAGAGTGTTAAAGTATGAAGGGTGATGCTGTGCCGTTTATTGCTTCATTTATTGATTAATACATGGTGAGGAAGAGAGTTAAAGCACGAAGGGTGATGTCGTGCTGTATTATTCATTTCATGGAGAGATTGAGAGTAAAAGCAAGAAAGGTGGTGCCATGCCATTATTATCATTTCATGGTCAGGTCGATAGTGTTAAAGCATGATGGGTGATACCGTGCCATCTTTATTCATTATGTTATCCGTTTTCATTGATTGAGGGCTTATTTGACTATCTCATGTTGTCTTTCCTGTTGTAGTTACCGTATATTGTTCCTCTTTCGCCTGTCCCCTCCCAATCATATGTATTTAATCTCTATTTGTTGTTATGTTGTACATATACCTTCGTTTGTGTAGGTTAAATTATGTGAGTGTCCTATCATAGCCTCGTCACTACCTTGTCGAGGTTAGGCTCGACATTTGCAGAGTACATTGAGTCGGTTATACTCATACTAGACTCTGCACTTCTTGTGCAGATTTTGGTATCGGTCCCAACTGTACGTGAGGTGCATCAGCTCGAATTAGCACATTTGGAGACTCGATGTCGATGTGCTGGCATCTGTAGACCTTGAAGCCCCCTTCCTCTATCCCCATTTACTGTTTATTTCCTTCGAAACAGTTGTATTTATTTCAGACTCTATTTTGTAGAACCTCTAGAAGCTCGTATACTTATGACTCCAGATCCGGGTTGTATTTAGATATGCTGGTTATTTTGGTACTTCGTACTTCATTTTAGTTGCATTTCAATTTAACTGGTTTATTTATTTGAATTGTGTAAAAATTGGCTTAAGAATTACTCTAATGTTGGCTTGCCTAACGAGTGAAATGTTAGGCGCCATTACGATCCTGAAGGTGGGAATTCCGGGTCGTGATGGATTCATCCTTCGTCTGCCTTTGGTTTGTGATGACCCGATAGGTCATTTTGAGTTTTAGCCTTTATTTCTGTGTTTTGAGACTTCGATTAGCTCTGTTTAGTATTTTTCGATTTGCGTGCACAGTCCGTGTCTTTTTTCAGAAAAGTTTTATGTGAAAAAATTGAAGAAAATGTGAATTTTAGCCTTAAAAATAATTTGAGTTGACTATGGTCAACATTTTACAAAAATGGACCTGGATCAGTATTTTGACCGTCTCGCTAGGTCCGTATCATGATTTGGGACTTGGACGTATACCCGGAATTGAATTCGAAAGTCCCTAACTTGATTTAACGTGATTTGTTGAAAACTATTATTTGAAGGTTTAAAGAATTCTTAAGTTTCGCTGTAGGTTGAATTTATTGCTACCGGGTTCAAATTTCAATTCTGGAACTTGGTATAGGCTCATTTTACTATTTACAACTTGTCTGCAAATTTTGGTGTAAGACGGAGTTGATTTGACTCGATTCGGACGCTCGGTTACTAAATTGAAAGTTCTTAAGTTTCTTCGAAAATTCATACATTTTGATGTATGATTCGTAGTTCTAGGTGTTATTTTGGTGTTTTGATTGCGCGAGAAAGTTTGTGTGCATGTTTTTACTCTTGTGTGTATGTTTAGTTTCGGATAGGCTACGGACCATTTTAGACTAAGGAGATTGTTGGTTTTCAGTGATTTTTGGTGTCTGGTGCTTTGTTCTTCGCGATCACGAGCCACTCTCGCGATCGCAAAGCCGCTCTCGCGATCGCGAGGGAAAACTTGGGCTGGGTTGGGATTTCTTCTATGCGAACGCGAGGGTGAGGTCACGAAGCAGTGGTGGGATCACCCTTCGCGAACGTGACTAAAACCGCGCGAACGCGATTGGTAATGGGTCTGGGAGGTGGTCTGTTGGATGTTCTACGCGAACGCACACCCTCGGTCGCGAACGGAAGGCCAGGGGTGAGGGCCATCGTGAACGCGAAGGCCAGTTGGGCTGCAATGCTTCGCGATCACATCAGACCCTCGGTCTAGAGGCGTTTTTGAAGAGACATTTCATCCCAACTTCATATGTTAGTATATTTTAACTTGTTTTCTTCTATTTCCATCAACACTCATTGATTTCTAACTTTTAATCTATGTTTTTTATGGTAGAAATTAGGGATTTTGAGAAAATGAGATATAAACCTAATATTAAGGTCGGATTTCAAAACTAATGACATAACTGGGCTCGGGGGTGAATGGGTAATCGGATTTTGGTCAGAATCTTGGGTTTTGACAAAGCGGGCCCGGGGTTGACTTTTGTTGACTTTTTCTAAAATCATTAAAGATTAAATCTTTTTCACTCGTGGGTAGTTTCTAAAGCTTATTTTGAATATTTTGAACTATATTTGGTTAGATTTGATTGATTTGGAGGCTAATTCTAGAGGCAAGGCCATGGTTGAGCTTTGATTTGATTGCGGAACAAGGTAAATGTCATGGTCAACTTTGACTTGAGGGATTAGGACTTGTTAGTGTATTAACTACGTATTTTTATATGCGGAAACAACGTATATGTTAGGTGACGAGTACTTATGTGTTATTATTGGGTTAAAGCATGCGGGTGGAACTTGTTTTCTTGTATTTTATTGCTTTGTTAATTATGATATTCATGTTTAGGTTAGATTATTAATTCATTGATTATTCGTTTCGTAATTATTGCCCTTCATAATTGTTGAATATTTCTGGGAGTTGAAGTTTGGTATCTTGGTATCATATTTGACATTATATTCATTATCCGCATAATTTATTATTCAAATTCATATTATCACTATTACATGGTGAGGAAGAGAGTAAAAACACGAAGGGTGATGTTGTGCCATTGCATTTACATTATTATTGCATGGCGAGGACGAGAGTAAAAATACGAAGGGTGATGCCGTGACATTTATCTCATTTATTCATTATTACATGGTGAGGAAGAGAGTAAAAGCACGAAGGGTGATGCCGTGCCATTTCATACTTCTTATACCATCATTACATGGTGAGGACGAGAGTAAAAGCACGAAGGGTGATGTCGTGCCATCTTCATATCATTGGTTTAATTGATTTACCGGTTGATGATTAACTTGGTTCCTTCATGATTTCATACTTGTCGTAGTTGTTATATTTTTCCCTTTCTTGCATGTCCCCTCCCAGTTTGTACATTATCATTCTCTGTTATTATTGTTGCTTTATATATACTTGTACAGATTTATTTACGTAGGTGTCCTATCATAGCCTCATCACTACCTCGTCGAGGTTAGGCTCAACACTTACAGAGTACATTGGGTCAGTTATACTCATACTACACTTCTACACATCTTGTGCAGATACTGGTATTGATCCCCGCGGTGTGTGAGGTACGTCAGCTTGGATCATTGCATACTGAGACTCGAGGTAGGTATGTTGGTGTCTGCAGACCTTGAAGTCCCCTTCCTTTCCCCACTTTTACTGTTCATTTCTTTCGAGCCAGTTGTATTTATTTTAGACTTTGCTTGTAGACTTCTAGTTGCTCGTATACTCAAGATTCTGAGTTTCTGGGAGCATATATTATCACGTGACTTATATTAGTATTATGTTAGACTGGGTTTCTACCTCTCATTGTATATCATCATTGTGTTTTTAACTGTTAAAATTGGCTATTTAATTATCTCACATCGGCTTGCCTAGTAATAAGTGGATGTTAGGCACCATCACGATCCCGAGGTTGGGATTCCGGGACTTGACAAGTTGGTATCAGAGCACTAGATTGGTTATGTCTCATGAGTCATGCGCAAGCTTAGTAGAGTCTAGAGGATTGGTACAGAGACGTTTGTATTTATCTTTTAGAGGCTGTGGAGTTAGGAAAAATTTCACTTCGTTCTTTCCCTATCATACGACTTTGTTCTATCATTGATGTTTGAATCATTATATTTTTGTACTCTCGGAGATGGCGAGAACATGCACAACATCTACAGTCGGGCAGGAGCCGGAGCCCCATGTTGCAGCTACTTCCAGGGGCAGAGGCTGAGCCGAGGTCGAGCCAGAGGCCGAGGCAGAGGCAGAGCTCAGTCTAGAGGTCGAGCAGCAGCACCCGCAGTGGAGCCTCAGATTGATCATGAGGAGGAGATCCCAGCTCAGACCATAATAGTTGGACCAGAACAGGTCCCGAAGGGATTCATAGCCATTCTAATGCTTCAGGACACTCTAATATGCTTGGTGGGCCTTATGGAGAGTGTGGCCCAGAGCGTCGCATTTTCGGTGGCACTAGCTGCCTCTCAGGCTGAGGGAGAAGCACAGACTCCCGCTACTCACACTCCGGAGCAGATGGCTCCCCTATATTAGACTCCAACAACCCAGCCAGTTAGGGTAGTTCATCTGATTGTTGCGGCACATGCCGGGATAGTCTCGCTATATCTTATGAGGCCTTGATGAAGCTGGACAGGTTTACCAAGATCTTTTATATTCATTTCAGTGGTGCAACTTCTGAGGACCCACATGATTATATGGACCGTTACCACGAGGTGTTGTGCAATATGTGTATTGTTTATACCAATGGGGTCGACTTTACAGTGTTCCAGATGACCGATTCTGCCAAGAGATGGCAGAGAGTTTATGTGTTGACCAGACCAGCGGGTTCACTTTCACTTACCTAAGATCAGTTTTCATAATTATTTTTTGAGAAGTTCATTCCTTTCACTTTGAGAGAGGAGTATCACAGGCAGTTTAAGCGCCTTCAGCATAGTGGCATGACCGTCACCTAGTATGAGACTCGATTTGTGGAAATAGCTCTCCATGCCATTATCTTTCTTCTTATTGAGAGGGAGAGAGTGAGGAGATTCATTGATGAGCTCACTTTCAATATCAGGATCCAGATGGCCAAGGAGACTGGAGATTATATTTCTTTCTAGAGGGCCGTAGAGATTTCTTGACGGATCAAGATGGTTCGTGGTCAAGAGAGATGACCTTTATCTGATAAGAGGCCTCGTCATTTTGGAGGTTTCAGTGGTTCCTCATCTGGAGGCAGGAGTACTTTTGGTAGAGGCCATCCTCCCAATCCGTTTCATTCAGTGCTTCAAGCATCCCACGGTGCTTTAGGTAGTCGTGGTCCTTATGTATCTTATCCTGAGCAGCTAGCCTATAGTGCACCATCAGCTCCTATTAGTGCACCTCCAATGCGGAGTTATCAAAGTGGTTATCCAGGTCGACAGGACCAGTTCCAGGGTCAGCAGTCACACCAACCGAGGGCTTGTTATACTTGTGGAGATCTGAGGCACCTTTCCAGATTTTGCACCAGATCACAGTGTGGCATGACCCCGCAAGGTTCTCGTGCCATGATTCCGCCATCGGTTGCTTCACCGCCCACTCAGCTAGCTAGATGCGAGGGTCAGGCTACCAGTGGTTGATGTCAAGCCATTATAGGTGGAGGTCATCCCGTTAGAGGTGGAGGCCAGCCAACTAGGGGCCGTCCGAGGGGAGGAGGTAAGCAGGGTTATTTCTGACCATTCTACAAGAAGGGTTATTTCTTATGTGAAGGATCAACGTATAGTCAAGAAGGGATGTCTAGCATATTTTTCCTATATTCGTGATTCTAGTGCAGAGGTTCCTTCCATGGATTCAGTACCAGTTGTGCGTGAGTTTCCTGAGGTGTTTCCTGCAGATCTGCCGGGGATGCCACCCGACAGAGATATCGACTTTTGTACTGATTTGGCTACGGACACTCAGCCCATTACTATCCCACCATACCGTATGGCCCCACCTAAGTTGAAGGAATTGAAGGAGCCATTGCAAGATTTACTTGATAAGGGATTCATTATACCTAGTGTCTTACCTTGGGGTGTGCCCTTGTTGTTCGTGAAGAAGAAGGATAGTTCGATGAGGTTGTGCATAGGATATCGGTAGTTGAACAAAGTCAGTATGAAGAACAAGTATCCGGTACCGAGGATTGATGACTTCTTTGATCAGCTTCAGGGTGCCAATGTGTTTTCGAAGATTGATTTGAGATCTGCCTACCATCAATTGAAGATTAGGGCATCGAATGTCCCTAAGACAACTTTTCGGATTCGATATGGGCATTATGAGTTCCTAGTGATGTCATTTGGGTTGATAAATGCCCCAGCATC
This sequence comes from Nicotiana tabacum, assembly GCF_000715075.1. Taxonomy (NCBI): domain Eukaryota; kingdom Viridiplantae; phylum Streptophyta; class Magnoliopsida; order Solanales; family Solanaceae; genus Nicotiana; species Nicotiana tabacum. The sequence goes on from NC_134102.1 coordinate 93,809,032, forward strand.
ATTTATGAATTTGATGAACCGAATATTTAAGCCTTATTTGGATTCTTTTATGATCATATTCATTGATGATATCTTGATCTACTCTCACAGTCAAGAGGAGCATGAGCAACATCTTCGAGTTGTACTTCAGACTTTGAGAGATAGTCAGTTATATGCCAATTTTTTAAAGTGTGAATTTTGGTTGGGTTTGATTGCCTTTTTGGGGCATGTTGTATTGGCCGAGGGCATTAAAGTGGATCCTCAGAAGAATGAGGCAGTCCAAGACTGGCTTAGACCTACTTCATCTATAGAGATTTAGAGTTTTCTTGGTTTGATGGGTTATTATCACCGGTTCATGGAGTTTTCATCCATAGTAGCCCTATTGACTAAATTGACCCAGAAAGGTGCTCCATTCATGTCGTACGATGAGTGTGAGTTGAGCTTTAAGAAGCTCAAGACTGCTTTGACTACAACCCAGTGTTGGTGTTGCCCACAGGTTCAAGATCCTACACAGTGTATTGTGATGTATCGCGTATTGGGCTCGGTGTAGTATTGATGTAGGATGGTAGTATGATTGCATACGTATCATGGTAGTTGAATGTTCATGAGAAGAATTACCCTGTTCATGACTTAGAGTTGGCAGCCATTGTTCATGCATTGAAGATTTAGAGGCATTACCTCTACGGTGTGTCTTGTGAAGTGTTCACAGACCATTAGAGTCTACAGTACATGTTTAAGCAAAAAGATCTCAATTTGAAGCAGCGGAGATGGTTAGAGTTATTGAAAGACTATGATATCACTATTTTGTATAATCTTGAGAAGGCTAATGTGGTGGCCGATGCCTTGAGTAGAAAGGCTGTGAGTATGGGTAGCCTTGCGTATATTCAATTTGGTGAGAGACCGCTAGCATCAGATGTTCAGGCCTTGGACAATCAGTTTATGAGGTTAGATGTTTTGGAGCCTAGTTTAGTTCTAGCTGGCACGGTCTCTCAGTCTTCTTTGTATGAGCGCATCATAGAGCATCAGTATGACGACCCCCATTTGCTTGTCCTTAAGGACACGGTGCGGCATAGTGGTGTCAAGCAGGTTACTATTGGAGATGATGGGGTATCGTGGATGCAGGGTCAGATTTGTGTGCCTAATATGGATGGACTTTATGAGTTGATTCTTGAGGAGGCCCACAGTTTGCGGTATTCCATTCATCAGGGTGCTGCCAAGATGTATCAGGATTTGAGGCAGCATTATTACCAAATCGGTACCAAAGAACCGAGCCTCTCTGGATCAAACCAACCAACTATAGAACAGAACCGCCTCCCATATAATGCCTCATAGGGAGCCATCTGAATACTCGATTGCTAGTTGTTGTTGTAAGCAAACTCTACAAGCGGAAAGAATTGATCCCAAGAGCCCCCGGAATCCATAACGTAGGCGCAAAGCATATCCTCCAATATCTGAATGGTGCACTCGTACTGTCCATCTACCTGGGGGTAAAATGTTGTACTCAACTAAACCCGTGTGCCTAACTCACGATGTACGGCCCTCCAGAGGTGTGATGTGAACTGCGTACCTCGATTAGAAATGATGGACACTGGCACACCATGAAGACAAACGATTTCAGGGATATAGATCTCAGCCAACCGCTCTGAAGAATAGGTAACTGCCACTGGAAGGAAATGTTTCGACTTGGTCAACCTTTGTACCATAACCCATACTGTGTTGAATTTCTTCAAAGTTTGTGGAAGCCCAACAACAAAATCCATGGTAATACGCTCTCACTTCTACTTGGGAATCTCAAGCTTTTGAAGCAAACCGCTAGGCATATGATGCTCATACTTTACCTGTTGATAATTCAAACGCCGAGCCACATATGCAACTATGTCCTTCTTCATTCTTTTCTAAGGTCAAGATGATTCAGGATCAACTTCGTACAGCTTAGTCTAGGCAGAAGAGTTATACCGGTCGTAGAGTTTATGATGTTGCATTCATGGTTGGAGAGAGGGTTTTTCTTCGGGTTTCACCCATGAAGGGTATGATGAGATTCGGAAGGAAGGGAAAGTTGAGACCTAGGTATATCAGACCCTTTGAGATTCTTGAGAGAGTTGGTGAGGTGGCCTACAAGCTTGCATTGCCACCTAGTTTATCAGCAGTCCATCCAGTGTTCCATGCGTCCATGCTCCGGAAGTATCACATCGATACGTCTCATGTACTACATTTCAGCTCAATCCTATTGGACAATAATTTGACTTATGATGAGGAGTTGGTAGCCATTCTATCCCGGCAAGTCCGGAAGTTGAGGTCTAAGAGTTATCCTTCTATTTGAGTACAGTTGAGAGGTTAGTCAGTCGAGGCATCCATGTGGGAGTCCGAGTTCGATATGTGGAGTAGATACCCCCACCTTTTCACCAGTCCGGGTATCTTTCTATGCTCGTTCAAGGATGAACGTTTGTTTTAGAGTGGAGAATGTGATGATCCGATAGGTCATTTTGAGTTTTAGCCCTTATTTTTATGTTTCGAGAACTCGATTAGCTCCATTTAGTAATCCTCGATTTACGTGCACAGCTCGTGTCTTTTTCCAAAAACAATTTATGTGAAAAATTGAAGAAAATGTAAGTTTTAGCTTTAAAAATGATTTGAGTTGACTACAGTCACCATTTTGAAAAAACGGACTCGGATCACTATTTTGTCGGTCCTGGTGGGTCCGTATCGTGATTTAGGACTTGGGTGTATGCCCGTAATTGAATTCGGAAGTCCCTAACTTGATTTAATGTGATTTGTTAAAAACTAGTAATTTGAAGGTATAAAGAATTCCTAAGTTTGGCCGTAGGTTGACTTTGTTACTATCGGGTTCGGATTTCAGTTGCAGAACTTGCTATGGATTCATTTTACTATTCACAACTTGTCTGTAAAATTTGGTTTAAAACGGAGTTGATTTGCCTCGATTCGGAAGCTCAGTTGTAAAATTAAAAATTCCTAAGTTTCTTTAAAAATTTCATACATTTTGATATCCGATTCGTAGTTCTAGGTGTTATTTTGGTGTTTTGATCGCGCGAGCGAGTTCGTATGATGTTTTTACGCTTGTGTTCATGTTTGGTTTGGAGCTCAAGGGGATCAGGTGAGTTTCGGATAGGCTACGAACTATTTTGGACTTAGGAGATTGCTAGTTTTCAGTGATTTCTGGTGTCTGGTACTTTGTTCTTTGTGATCGCGAAGCCACTCTCACAATCACGAAGGGTAACTTGGGCTAGGGTGGGATTTCTTCTATGCAAACGGGAGGGTAAGGTCATGAACGTGAAGCAGTGGTGGGATCACCCTTCGCGAACGCAACCAAAACCACGCAAACGCGATGGGTAAAGGGTTTGGGAGGGGGTCTGTTGGGTATTCTACGTGAACGCGAACCCTGGGTGGTAAACGCAAAGGCCATGAGGGAGGGCCATCGCAAACGCGAAGAACATCTCGCAAACGCAAAGGCCGGTTGGGCCGTAATGCTTCGCGATCGCATCAGGTGTCTCGCGAACGCGATGAATACCTGACACCCAGTCTTTAAAACTTCTAAAAATCGGGATTTATCCCATTTTTCACCATTTCCCAGTTTGAGCTCGGCCTAGAGGAGATTTTAAAGAGAAATTTCATCCCAACTTCATAGGTTAGTAGATTTTAACTCGTTTTCTTCCATTTCCATCAACACCCATTTATTTATATCCTTTAATCTATGCTCTTACATGGTAGAAATTAGGGATTTAGGTAGAAATTGAAGATTTTGAGAAAATGAGATTTAGACCTCAAATTGAGGTCATATTTCGAAACTAATCACATAACCGGGCTCAAGGGTGAATGGGTAATCAGGTTTTGGTCTGAATCTCGGGTTTTGACCAAGCAAGCCATGGGTTGACTTTTGTTGACTTTTCCCAAAATCATTAAAGATTGAATCTTTTTCACTCGTGGGTAGTTTCTAAAGCTTATTTTGAATTGTTTGAACTATATTTGGTTAGATTTGATTAGTTTGGAGGCTAATTCTAGAGGCAAGGCTCCGATTGAGCTTTGATTTGATTGCAGAGCGAGGTAAGTGTCATGGTTAACCTTGACTTGAGGGATTAGGACTTGTTAGTCAATTTCTACGTGTTTTTATGTGCGAAAATAATGTATATGTGAGGTGACAAGTACTTATGCATTGTTATTGGATTAAAGCATGCGGGTGGAACTTGTTTCCTTATATTTTATTGCTTTGTTAATTATGATATTCATGTTTAGGTTAGATTATTATTTACTTCATTATTCGTTTCGTAATTATTGCCCTTCATAATTGTTGAATATTTCTGGGAGTTGAAGTTTGGTATCCTGGCATCATATTTGACATTAAATTTATTCTGCGCATTATTTATAATTCGAATTCATATTATCATTGTTACATGGTGATGAAGAGAGTAAAAGGACGAAGGGTGATGCCGTGGGATTATATTTACATTATTACCATGTACGAGAGTAAAAGCATGAAGGGTGATGCTGTGCCATTTATCTCATTTATTAATTATTACATGGTGAGGAAGAGAGTAAAAGCACGAAGGGTGATGTCGTGCCATTCATCTCATTTATTCCTTATTACAGGGTAAGGATGAGAGTAAAATCATGAAGGGTGATGCCGTGCGATTTCATTTTACTTATATCATCATTACATGGTGAGGACGAGAGTAAAAGCACGAAGGGTGATGCTGTACCATCTTCATATCATTGGTTTAACTGATTTACTGGTTGATAGTTTACTTGGTTACTTCGTGATTTCATACTTGTCGTAGTTGTTATATTTTTCCCCTTTATGCATGTCCCCTCCCAGTTTATATATTATCATTATCTGTTATTATTGTTGCCTTATATATACTTGTACATGTTTATTTACGTAGGTGTGTTATCATAGCTTCGTCACTACCTCATCGAGGTTAGGCTCGACACTTACGAAGTACATTGGGTTGGTTGTACTCTTACTATACATCTGCACTTCTTGTGTATATACTGGTGTTTGATCCCTGTGGTGCGTGAGGTGCGTCAGATTGGATCATTGCATTCTGAGACTCAAGATAGATACGCTGGCGTCCACAGACCTTGAAGTCCTCGTCCTTTCCCCACTTTTACTGTTCATTTCTTTCGAACCGGTTGTATTTATTTCAGACTTTTCTTGTAGACTTCTAGTTGCTTGTGTAGTCGTGACTACAGATTTATGGGAGCAGATATTATCACGTGACTTATATTAGTACTGTGTTAGACTGGGTTTCTACTTCGCGTTGTATATCATCATTGTGTTTGTAACTGTTAAAACTGGCTATTTAATTATCTCACATCGACTTTCCTAGCAAGTGGATGTTAGGCGCCATCACGATCCCGAGTTTGGGATTCCGGGTCGTGGACACAGTTTCACGTGTCATGCAATCATTCCATTATTTAATGTAAGCCAAATTCACCCTATATAGATAGTCCCCCTGCTTTCCGGTGACATATCTTTGTGTCACCGGGGAGTTGGTGAAGATTCCTTTCTTGGCGGGAATTGTTTTCTGAGGCCCTCTAAACCGTCTCTGATGCTTGACAAGATGCACGCCTCCTCGCATTTAATACCCCAAACACGTGTCGCCCTATGATTCAGCAGTATTTTTACTGGTTCTCGAGGTAATTGTGGCCATGATTTTTTCCTTCTATATCTTCACTTATACTCATCACTATACCTTTTTCGATACTCAAAGTCACATAAGTTCACTATCGCTTTTGCTCTTAACGTTCTTTCTGCTTTCATCTCTCTCTGATCCTCTCCAAAAATCTTTATCATCTTCTTATCATTATGGCTTCTCCTACTAAATCTTCCAAGAACTCAGGTCTTCTCTTCGGTGAAGGTCTGAAAAGGAGAAAAGATAAAAAAAAGTTAATGTTGATGCTGATCCTCCCAAGGTGAGCACCATCATACCTTAACATCTGAGCATCGCCTACGATTTCCAAGAGAAGTTCTTCACATCAAACCTCCGAACTTGGGCTATTGGAAAATATCATTCTTCTATTCGCCCTTCCAGTATCCCTACTGTGAAGGAGGATTGTAACTGCCAGGATCTAAACATCATTGCTCTTGACCTAGTGGAGCGGGTGACCTTCACCAAGAAGGGTTTTACGTATTTTTATACGTATCCCTTCACTTTGGGCTCATTCTCATTGAGCAAGGGGCTTGACCCTGTGATTTTGGAATTCTGCCACCAGTATCAAGTCTGCTTGGCACAAGTAGGCCCTTTTGTGTGGCGAACGGTGGCTAGTCTAGACCGGCTATGCTTGGGAACGGGGGAGACCCTAGAACACATGATGAACCTGTTGATACCCAATTTTGCCCTCATATCTTTATAAATGTCATATATACTTTTAAAATATCATCCCTGCATCATCACCAATTTACAAGAGTCATATAAGTATTTTCTACAATATCATCCATGCATCATCATGAAGCTATTTTACACAATTCTGCAATAATAACCTATATTCTATACATAATTGTATTTATTATATTATTTATACTAAAATAGCATTTTTAAAATATTTTTATAATGTTAAACTGTTATTTTCAAGCATTTTACTACATGAATAATATTTTTATTATTTATTAGTCATTTTTTATAATTTATTTTTAATGAATTTCGTGTATTTAAATTGTAGCCCAATTTTGAGCTAATTTCGGACAAAAATCAAGGCCCAAAACATTTAGCTGATCCCAATTAAGCCTCAGAATCCCAAACCAAACAACCCCTTAACAAACCTGGTCGTGACCCATCTCAATGACATGCCCCACTCTTTCTTTTAATCTTGGCCGTTGATCTCTGAGATCAACAACCCATAAACTATCTTCCCACTTTAAATTAACCTCACCCAAACCCTAATCTCATTTTGCCCGTCCGCCACCCCCAGATCCTCTCGAACCTTCTCCTGCCCTCACAAATCCTAGTCGCCGCCTCCAACTCTTTTCCGAATCCAATCCATTCATGGGTTCTTACACCAATTTGCTTACCTTTTGGGGGTTATATCATTATTACTTGCATAAATATGGTATTACTTAGTACTTGCCCGGTTTTGGCAATACCAATCTCCCAAATCAAGAGAAATAGGATATACTCATCAAGATTTAAATGATGTTTCATCTATATACGTCTATGGCAAGATTATACGGATCCGATTTAACAAGATCTTCGGCCAATTGGTGATTCCGGTCAAACTAGGGTTTGCCTGATTTTTCTCCTAATTAGATTCTAAATCGGTTTTGCATGTTGTGCTTTCCTTTATTATGTTTTATTGACCGTTTTTCCTTGTTTGTTCGTTTAATTTTGCTACTATATAAACCCTTCTCCAATCCCTCTAAAACAGACCTTAATCACTGGTATTCTCTCACACTTGTCTGCTTTCATTCCACTCCTTTCCAACTCATTTCTCCGGTTCAACAATTTTAGCTCGGGTTATCCTGAAGCTGCTAACCTGTCCCCTTCGACTGAACAACAGAATTCTTTCACCGCGCTCTACTTCCTTAGGTGATGAGAAGGATTTTTTTTTCTTTTCAGGCTAAATTGTTGGGATAGAATTTTTATAGGGATTCAAGCTTGCGGGTGGCATACAACCGAAACGACTCCCGCTAGATAGCCGCCCCTTTCTCTCTTTTTACAGGCTCGTCGACGGACAAAAGAAGGGAAGTTACAGAACATTCTTAAGCGATTCCTTCGGATCTTAGGTGCGACCTTAGGGAGCTTGTTTTGGCAGCTACACTTTTCCGAGAAGCCCATTACGACTATACTATAAAGGACATGGGGGTGTTCACCTTTGGAAACTTAGGTACTTAAGTCCTTCTTAGAAAGTCAAAGTAAAGGCGAATTCTGGTCTAACGAGCCTTCCTAGCCACCTAGAGTGCATCCTGCCTACTGAATCGTAACATAAGTAACTCAGTGCTCCATACGGGACAAACATTATTTTGAGCCTTCGCTATAGTGGGCTAGATGGATAACTAGTAGTTATGAGAAGCAGTCCCCTGAATATAAATAGAAAAAGCTGTAGAGGTGCGTGCCACACTTACGAGGGGCCAAAGATTGTACAGGAGACCTCTTCCTTCGGTCCGGTTAGTACATGGTTCTGCCGTTTACCTTGCGCCTATCTATTCCTTTAAGTGCGAGTGAGATATCCAGCATCTGATGTTCGTACAACAGTATCCACAACTTCTTTACATGCTCTGTAGAAAGAAATGATGTATTCTGTTAAAGAGAGCTAGTCTTCAAACGTGGGCAGAACTTCACTCTTTTTTAGGAGAGTTGCCTGCGTACCTTCTCTTTTCTGCAAAAAATAAATCAAGTCCCACGTAGTTCATAGTTAATCAGTTAAATAGATGCTTCAGTGTTGCTTTTGTATTGTTTTTTCTTTTTACCCTTCTTTATGTCTCATTCTGCGTAATTTTTTTAAGAGAGTTTTGATGTTTTGAGAGAACAGGGCCCAGATTTCCTTTATTTTCTATATCTGATCCACTTCCCTCTTTCCGACCCCATCACTTCAATTCAAAGGAAAACCCATTTCCTATATATACTATTTTGAATCTTGAGCTTTTGGCCGACTAAAAGCCAAGGCCACCGAAATCCTCTCTACTCCTCTAGTCCGAGCACTGCTCGGGGCTCATTCGAAGCTTCTGTGAACTCTGATGCACTAGAGTTTGGAGTTCTTGTTGTTGTTCTTACTTTGCTACTAATTCTCCTCTATTTGTTGTTAAATCGGCAAATTGGTAAGGGTTCAATCCCTCACAATTATGTTTCTTCCCTGTTTGTGTTCATACTTCTGAACGTCTGTGTTATGTGGACCTTTATAAGCCAACCTCGCTTTGAATTTCTTCTGCAATCCTTCATCAGAACTTGTATACGTTTGCTTATGTTCATTTAGTGTGGCCAATTTGGGAAGAATTCTAGGCTGTCATATTTATGTATGCTTAAATTCCTACATTGACTATCTAATATTAAACCTTTTCTCATGTCTCACTTTGAACACTTGCACTGAAACTCCTATGGAATTAATGCCTGCCTAGAGTTTTCTTTAATGAGTCCATTTCTGCTTAATCCTTATGTGTAATCTATTGCTACCCTGCAAATTGATCCCTGATTATCCCATATTGCAACACTTTTTTAATATCTAGCCAAACATGTTTCCCTGCTATTTGTAACTCTGGCGATTGTATTCCTTGACTTGTTAATCTTGTACCCTCCAGTATTGCCTAAATGTCTAGTTGAATCTCAATGGATTTAGCCTCTTCTGTTACACATGGTCAATTGGTATAAGTCTTGAAATCTGCCTGTCTTATTAACCTTAAATTGTTATGTTTACTTACTCTCATTTCTTCGACTTTGAGTCTTTTTATTATACCAAGTATGTTAAGTTGTTATCGAAAGTTGTAAGACCATGCCTACCAGTTTGTTTGTTATGTTGTTTAGGTTCTCATGATAGAAACCTACATGTGAAATTGCTATTCTCTTAACTACCACTCTGTCTGTTTTCTATATTAAAATTCCTAAGTTTAAAGTCCCTTTGACTAATTCTAGACCATGCCTTAAGCTTGATTCCTGAAACTTGGCATTGTGTGTGTTCACTTTGTTAATTAAATAGACCTGCCTCTTAAGCCTTCCTAGTGTGTGACTGTGTTCAGCATGTTACATCCTTTCTCTTTATCGAATGATTGCTCACTCATGAACTTATGTTGTTTTCTGTGTAAAATTTGCCCTGTTGAAAATAAGCCCTACTGATTCTCCTAGTTTTCACGTTCTTGACTTAATCAATCCTGTCAGTTTTGCTTCTGAAATGCCAGTGTTTTTCATGTGAATCCTACTAGCTGTCATATAATCCTGTCTCTAATAGGCATTGCTTCCGGGTTGTTTAATTGATTTTATGTGTGCTTCATTAACTTATTTGGTTAAGTGGTCGATCTGTAATTGTTGGGCTTGGTATGAGTTCATGTATGGCATTAGGCTGTGCAAGTGGACACACTCTCATGTTTGAGATACGTTTGGATCTGGCCCTGCTATTTGTGTTGAAGAAAGCCTATTGAAGACCTAGGCAATACGGGGTTACTTTAGTTTGGGCTTGTTCCTAGGCTTGCATTTGTTCCTTTATGTAATATTTGTACTTGTACTCATTATTTGGGCCTGTAATAATTTGTAAACAAACAACTGGGGTGTTAATGAAATTAGGGGAAACGTGTATACTCTACTCTCGCATGAAAGGGTAGAAAATATGCCTATAGAGTCTAAATGTTCCGCTTGCTATCTCGTTTTACATGTTCTATTTCTGTACAAAGATAGAAAGAATGCCTATAGGAACCCAAGAACTTCACTCACTCAACATGTTCTATTCCTATACACTATTAGAAAACATGCCTATAAGAATCTAAGTGTTTCATTTGTTCACATGCTCCACTTCCATACGCTATTAGATAGTATGCCTGTGGGATTCAAACACTATTGGTTATTTGCTCAATTTGCTCTATTGCCGTGTATTAGATATCATGCCTATTGGATCGTGTTAAATAATAAAGACTTGCTCCTATTGATACTCATCTAGATACCATGATTATAGGGTTAAATAATTAATCGGCTGCTTTCTGTTACTTTTACATTGCCCATCTAGAAAATATGCCTATAAATCATTGTAAAACCAACTCCCATCGTCAACCGTTAAAAATCCTGGCTATAGAATGCTATTACTTGTCTTAGACAACGTATTTATAAGATTAGCATTGTTAATCTTAGGCTTTCGAATAGTCGTATTACCTCACTGCATGAACAATTAGATATCCTGCATATAGGATTATAATACTTTCAACTCTGTAGCCTAGAGTTGCACTGCTGCTCGTACAATGCTGGAAATCAGAATCACCTAGAAACCATGCCTAGAGGATTTAACAACTCCAATGTTTCTCAACTGCTAAAATTACATACTGCCTGAATCTGTTGTGTGCATTTGCTGCTTATGTGTGGGGGTTAATTTGAGCATTTTCTTGCATTTATGTGAAGTCATATATATTTTGAATGCACGCTAGTTTTATCATTTTGAGCACCCTAAGTAAAGTCTAGAACCACCTAATATTAGTTCTAAAGCCTCCTGGACCATTGGCATGGGACGGGTAGTGCACGCATTTGATACAATTTAGAATTGAATTACAGCACCTTTAAATAACAACCTCAACATAGTAATTGGGTAGCAGGAGATGTTAACCTGTGCCCGCTGAATAATATGAGCAACCCCTACCTTAAGGAAATTGTGAAGTATTATTTATGTTGCACGGGGTGATCCTTTAGGCTAAAAAATATAGGACCCCCCTTTCTTTATATACTTGTTATTCACGCTTAGTCATTTAACAAAGACCAATGCAGTTGTACCCTTGTAATCTTTAAGATTTATACCGATCATTTATTCTTATGTGTTTTAATAATAGAACCTTCAACTTCCATATCTTTCTTCACTTATATGATCACCTAGCTTAATTATCTAATCCACATAGTTTAAACTTCGGCCGGGAACCACAGTTGTGGACCTCAAAAAGTGCCTAACACCTTCTCTTTGAGGTAGTTTGAGCCCTTACCCGATCTTTGGTGGCGTTGACTAGTCAAACAGAGTTATTTGCAAATAGGTGCCCTAACGCACCTTAAAAATTGTTAGGTGACGACTCTTATCTTTTAATACCAATTTAAAAGAGTTGCCACATGTTGAAACCCGCTTTTGCGAGAAAACGGGGCACAACAGCATGACGACTCTGCTGGGGAGACTTAGGCTCTTACCATAATGAAATTGACTTATGTGGATTATTTCCTTTATTTTTCTATATTTGTGTAAATTGTTATGACATGCACATCCCTTCCCTTATTTTTAATTATTTGTCTAAATTGCTATGACATGAACATCCCCTCCCTGCTTCCCTTTATTGCTATGACATGCATGACCTCTCTTCGTTTTTTTCATCTCGTCTAAGAACCGCTATATCATGACTCTCCCATCCCTATTTCCCTACTTGCTTCATTACATTCTCGCAAGTTTTCATGAGTTAAACTGACTTATCTTTTTGTCTTTCTTTTCTTTTCTCTTTTGTTCCTACGCCTATTCATATTATTTACTATTTTTATGCATTTTTATCATGCAAATACTTGGCAACATGTTACTATTTCTGTATAAAACATGATCCACACCATACTCCACCCATGCCTATTATTAATATAGCGGCGCTTGATTAGTGTCTGCGCTATCCTGAAATTGCCCTTTTAAAATTGGAAAGGCTTATTTGCGGTAGACTAGTCGATCAGCGGTGCAGTTGACGGTCCCGTGCCTTTCCCTCTCGAGTTATCCACTTGAGAGTACCAGTCTAGACCTTTCTAGAAACCACACTTTGAATTAAAATGTATATGCATCATGCTAAACCTAGTATGGATTGAAGCGTCATTGACGTAACAACCCGTTTAGATAAACCTCGTCCAAAGTCCGACGGGATTTCCATGATCCCAAAGGATACCATCATATTATGTGCATTACTTGGAGAAAATATGCCAGCATGTTGATCATTATTATATAAGTAGTCGAATCTGTAGGGGGAAAGGCTAACCTTTGTTTGTTTACAGAAAATGAAGCATGAAATCTCCAGGTTCAGTATGGTCCAAAATATCCCACATTTGCTAATTGACTGCTGGAAAGACCTTGCACCTTGTGATAGAAATCATGTGAGGAGAGTACTTGGTGACTTTCCTTCTTTGATGAACGTTCGACCAAATAGGGAACTGATCGAGGCCGCTACTATGTTCTGGGATCAAAAAAGAGCTATTTTTCGATTCGGCATAAAAATGACTCCTCTCTTGGAGGAAATAGGAGGTTTCGCCAAGTTACCATGGGATAGTCTGGGACTACTAGTGCTAGAAAATCGCACTCCGCGTGGCTTTATATTCCCGGCAAACCTTTCCCTTACTCTTAATATTCCCGACATCAACTAGCAAAACCCAACTACCCAAAACCAAACACCGCCACAAAACACACAAAATCAGAATCTACCACCTATAGCTCTGAATCCTCTCGTACCACATAATATCGTAATCCCGCACCTCCCCAAAACCTTAACCCACCACTAGTGCAAACCCCTCAACAACATCACCATCAACCAACTCAATACCCGCAAACCACTACTTATCACACTCCCCAAAATGCACCGCAACCTACTCCGATACCCAAAACTCAACCAACGATCACCCATATACCCAAGTTCTAGGAACTGATCAAAGCAATCATATATATGTGGAAACCTTACTCCATACACCGCAGAAAACCCTATACATACCTGAGCCGACTGAGAAGGACCTACTCATTCAAAACATGGTAGAGGAACTCAAGAAACTTACAGGGAGAGTCTAAAGTGTTGAAGGTGGGAAAGGCATTGAAGGTTTTAACTATGAAGATTTATGTATCCAGCCAGATGTAGAACTGCCAGAGGGTTACAAACCTCCTAAGTTTGAGATGTTCGATGGTAGTGGTGATCCGAAGGTGCATCTGAGAACCTACTACGACAAGCTTGTCGGAGTGGGTAAGAATGAACAAATCCGCATGAAACTATTCATGTAAAGCCTTATAGGAGATGCTTTGTCTTGGTATATCATTTAAAACCCGAAAAAGCGGGCAAATTGGGTGAGTATGGCATCATATTTTATGGACAGATTCAGGTTCAATACAGAGAATGCGCCAGACGTTTTCTATATTCAAAACCTCAACCTGCATATTATCATTCACCTCCACCAGCCCGCCAAAACTACCCAAAGCCACGCCCAAACTTTGACCGTAAAGCTCCCAAAAAATACACCTCAATTGTCGAACCTATAGACCAACTATATGAGAGACTGAAGGTCGCTGGTTACGTCACCCCTCTTCCCACTATTGCGGTCGAGAACGCTTCCCAGTGGGCCAATCCCAACAAAACATGTGCCTATCATTCAAGCATGAAGGGTCATACTATTGAGGAGTGTCGCATGCTAAAAGACAAGATTCAGACACTGATCGACACTAAGGTTATACAAGCAAAGGAAGCCATACCAAATGTCTGCAATAACCATCTCTTGGATCATAGGGGTGAGTGGGTGAACGTGATAGAAACTGATGAGGAATGGGATCAGGAAGGGTATATCGGACTCATTCGAGAGGGAGACACTCCTAAAACATCTCCGGTCACCCTCACGCCAGTTTTGATACAAACCCAAGAACCATTTGAGGCTGAGGTAGCTACACCATTCACTGTAATAGTAGCTCCCACACCATCTTACAAGTCTGATGCTGTCCCATGGGATTATGTTGCAGAAGCAAGAAAAAAAGGAAAAGCCAATATGGAAGAAACAGGTGCCGCGCAAGGTATAACTAGAACTGGCACACCTAAGAATCTAGGAGGAACGAGCAAAGAAGCTGCACCTAAGCCGCCTGTTGTCGAGACTGGCACTGACAATCTTTGGAGGAAGATACAAGCAAGGGAATACTTTGTTGTTGACCACATGAACAAGACTCCCGCTCAGATATCCATCTTATCACTGCTACAAAACTCAGACGTGCACATGAATGCTTTGATGAAGGTGTTAAGTGAAGCTTATGTACTCGCCGACATCACTAGTGGAGAGATGGCTAACATTGTCGGGCAGGTACTGGAGAGTCATAAAATTACTTTCCATGAAGATGAGTTACCACCAGAAGGGTTGAGTCAGAACAAGGCATTGCACATTACAGTGCAATTTGAGGACAAGTTCATTGCTATGGTCCTAATAGATGGAGGTTCGAGCATGAACATATGCCCACTGACCACTCTAAAAAGATTAGGTAAAGGCCTACACGAGATACGGATAGGAAGTATGAATGTGAAGGCATTCGACGGATCTCAGAGAGCCACTATCGGGGAAATAAACCTTGATCTATAGATGGGTCCGACTTGGTTTGATGTTGAGTTCCAAGTGCTAGATATATCCGCTACTTACAACCTATTGTTGGGACGACCATGGATACATGTAGCTGGGGCAATGGCTTTCACTATGCACCAAGTTGTGAAGTTCGAGTCGAATCACCAGGAAGTGATCATTCATGGAGACAGAAGCAACCCTATCTATACCAACTAGACCATTCCAGTCATCAAAAATAGGAGGAAGTTGGCGGAGAAATATATCATCGCGTCGAGCGGGTGAACGCAATTGAAAAGGATCGATGGTGGAGCAATAAGATAGAAAGCATATTGTTGTGGACGAGATATGAACCAGGCAAGGGTCTTGGTAAAAAGCTTCAGGAGATCACTAAACCCATACATCCACAGTACCATGGCACGACCTTTGGACTCAGGTATGAATATACCGTAAAAGAACATTAGGATTGGATACCGCCATGGCACGCACATTATTATCCGCTGGAACAACCGATACCACATCTGCACCAAACATTCCGTCAAGCTGACATGATGTGGGGATCCGAGGAAAATGAGATTTTGGCTGATATAAGGAAGCTGTTTCTAGACGAGGAAGACATGGAATGCAGTGTAATTGTGGAGGAGGAGGAAGACCTTACCATTCAGACAGTGGAAGAAGGAGCTGTTCTCAAGAACTGGACCGCTGCACCATCCCGGGATCGCCGAGTTCCTGGGTAGCTATGAAAATTAGCATGACTTTTTCTCAAAATGTTTTGAGCATTTAAGTCATTTTCAGTATTTTGTTTTGAAATAATTACTCGAGCCATCAAGTCGTACTTGTTGACAGTTTTAAGCTTTATTAATGTATTATTGCTTTTCGTATTTATTATTATCTTTCTATATTCTTTTCAGCATAATTATTACATATCCTAATGAACCTACGACTGTGACATGTAATGAGATAACGCAACATAAGGACAGTGATTCAGAAGATCTAGAAGATGATATAATACCTGAGAAAATTATCAAAGAAGTAGAGAATTTTGCAAACAAACCAAAGTCTAATTTGGAGGAAATTGAGGCCATCAACTTAGGGGATTCTGAAACAGTCAAGGAAACTCGTATAAGCATTCATCTATCATCGTTAGAGAAGGAAAAGTATATCAGGTTCCTAAAGGAATATGAGGATATTTTCGCATGGTCCTACGATGATATGACTTGGTTAAGCACATACATAGTAGCTCATAAGCTACCTACCAATCCCATATGTCCACCGGTAAAGCAGAAGCTCAGATAGTTCAAGCCAGATATGAGTCTAAAGATAAAAGAGGAGGTCATCAAGCAAATCAAAGCCAAGGTTCTTTGAGTGGTCGAATACCCGACCTGGTTAGCCAATATTGTGTCGGTTCCGAAGAAAGATAGGAAAGTTAGAGTATGTGTCGATTACCGAGATCTGAACAGAGCAAGTCCTAAGGGTGATTTCCCACTGCCTAACAATTGAGGCATGAAATACGCTATTTATGATTTTTCTCTCTCTTTCTTTCAATTAACACATGATTCTCTTTCTCTCTCTCTCTTTCTTCTCTCTCTTCTAAGACATCGGCTTTCTTCTACGCAATGGATCTCTTCTGCAAGTCCTTTATTTTCAATGGATTTGTACTACAATATTAGAAAGAAAGAGACAACGGCTTTCTTCTACGTCGAATATTGCAATGGATTCCTCTAAACGGATACTGTAATATTTTTTATGTCGGAGAAGATTTGAGGGCCAGAATTTTTGTTCGTCTCCATATTTAGTTTTAATACAATGTATATAATATTTTGCTTGGTCGGAAAACACCATCTCCGACGAGCTTTCTTCTATTCTTTGCTATTTAGTATCACGACCCATAATTCACATGTCGTGAGGCCTCAAATCACATCAAACAATGTTAAAAACTCGAATCATACCCCAATTCAAGCTTAATGAAACTAAGAAATTTCAACTTCTACATTTGATGTCGAAACCTATCAAATCAAGTCCGATTGACCTCAAATTTTGCACACAAGTCATAAATGACATAACAAACATATTCAAATTTTCAAAATTAGAATCCGACCCCGATATCAAAAAGTCAATCTCCCGGTCAAACTTCCAAACTTTGAATTCCTATTTTCGCCATTTCAAGTCTAATTTAACTACGGACTTTCAAATAATTTTCCGGACACACTTCTAAGTCCAAAATCACCACACAGAGCTATTGGAATCATCAAAACTCTATTCCATGGTTGTTTACATATAAGTCAACATCCGGTCAACTATTCCAGGGTCGTCTCCCATATAAAGCCTCATACGGAGCCATCTGAATGCTCGATTGCTAGTTGTTGTTATAGGCAAACTCTGCAAGCGGCAGAAACTGATCCCAAGAACCCCCAAAATCTATAACACAAACACATAACATATCTTTCAATATCTGAATAGTGCGCTAGGACTGTCCGTCCGTTTGAGTGTGAAATGTTGTACTCAACTAAACCTGTGTGCCTAATTCTCGTTGCACTGCTCTCCAAAATTATGATATAAATTGCGTGCCCTGATATGAAATGATGGACACTGGCACACCGTAAAGGCGAACAATCTCGCGAATATAGATCTTAGCCAACTGCTCCGAAGAATAAGTAGTCCCAACTGGAATAAAATGCGTGGACTTGGTCAACCGATCCATAATCACTCAAATAACATCAAACTTTCTCGAAGTCCGCGGGAGTCCAACTACGAAGTCCATGGTAATACGCTCCCACTTCCACTTCGGAATTTCAAGTTTCTAAAGTAATCTGTGCTGTCTCTAATGCTCGTACTTCACCTGTTGACAATTTAAACACCTAGCTACAAATCCCACTATATCTTTCTTCATCCTTCTCCACCAATAGTGCTGCCTCAAGTCCTGATACATCTTTGTGGCACCCGGATGAATGGAATACCACGAACTGTGGGCCTCCTCAAGAATCAACTCACGCAGTCCATCTACATTTGGTACACAAATTCGATCGTGCATCCTCAACATCCCATCATCTCCAATAGTAACATCTTTGGCGTCACAGTGCTGAACTGTGTCCTTCAGGACAAGCAAATAGGGATCATCATACTGACGCTCTCTGATGCGGTCATATAAGGAGGACTGAGAAATCACACAAGCTAGAACCCGACTGGGCTCCGAAATATCTAATCTCACAAGCTGATTGGCCAAGACCTGAACATCAACTGCAAGAGGCCTCTCACCAACAGGAATGAATGCAAGGCTACCCATACTCACCGCCTTTCTACTCAAGGCATCGGCTACCATATTGGCCTTCCCGAGATGATGCAGAATAGTAATATCATAGTCCTTTAGCAGCTCCAACTATCTCTGTTGCCTCAAATTTAGATCCTTCTGTTTGAATAAGTGTTGAAAACTCTAATGATTTGTAAATACCTCACAAGACACACCATAGAGATAGTGCCTCCAAATCTTCAATGCATGAACGATCGTTGCCAATTCTAAATCATGAACATGGTAGTTCTTTTCATGTGGATTCAACTGGCATGAAGCATTAGCAATCACTCTACCCTCCTGTATTAAGACACACCCAATATTGATCCTAGAAGAATCACAATACACTGTATAAGAGCCTGAAGCTGAAGGTAAAACTACAATTGGAGCTGTGGTTAAGGCAGGCTTGAGCTTCTGAAATTTCTTCACACTCATCCGACCACCTAAATAGAGCACCTTTATGGGTTAATTTATTCATAGGCGCCACGATAGACGAGAAGCCCTCCACAAAGCGATGATAATACCCAGACAAGCCAAGAAAACTTTGAATCTCAGTGACTGAAGATGGCCTGTGCCAACTCTGAACTACCTCTATCTTCTTCGGATCCACCTTAATTCCCTCACTAGACAGTATGTGTCCCAAGAATGTCACCGAACTAAGTCAGAACTCACACTTAGAGAATTTGGCATAAAGTTTCTCCTCCCTCAGCCTCTGTAGTACAATAATCAAATATTGTGCATGTTCCTCCTTGCTACGTGAGTACACCAGGATATCATCAATAAATACTACGATAAACAAATCAGGATACGGCTGGAATACACTATCCATCAAGTGCATAAATGTTGTTGGGGCATTGGTCAGACCAAAAGACATCACGAGAAATTCATAGTGACCATAACGGGTCCTAAATGTCGTATTTAGAATATCCGAATCCCGAATTTTCAACTGGTGATACCCAGATCTCAAATCAATTTTGGAGAACACCCTCGCTCTCTGAAACTGGTCAAATAAATCATCAATAGGTGGCAAAGGATGCTTGTTCCTGATTGTAACTTTGTTCAACTGCCTGTAGTCGATGCACATCCGCATAAGCCATTTTTCGTTTTCACAAATAGAATTGGTGCACCCCAAGGTGACACACTAGGCCTAATAAACCCCTTATCAAGAATTTCCTGAAGTTGCTCTTTTAGTTTTTTCAATTCAGCCGGTGCCATACGATACGGAGGAATAGAAATGGGTTGAGTACCCAGCACCAAGTCAATACCAAAATCAATATCCCTATCGGGTGGCATACCCGGCAGGTATGTAGGAAATACATCCGGAAAGCCTCGCACTACCGGTACATAATCAATAGTAGGAGTGTCTGCATCAACATCTCTCACAAAGGCCAAATATGACAAACACCCCTTTCCAATCATCAGTTGAGCCTTCAAATAAGTAATTACCCTGTTGGGAATATAATCTAGAGAACATATCCACTCAACCCTCGGCAATCCCGGTATCGCCAATGTTATGGTTTTTGCGTGACAGGGAGAAAGATTACATCAAAATCAACCATACTAAGCAATAAGAGATCAACTCTAGTCTCCAGTCCCCCAATAGTCACCACACATGACCAATATACATAGTCCATAATAATAGTATCGCCTACCGGCATAGATACATGAACAAGTGAAACTAAGGACTCACTGGGCATATCCAGATAACGAGCAAAATATGATGATACATATGAATATGTGGAACCAGGGTCAAATAATATAGAAGCTTCCCTGTGGCACACTAAGACAATACCTGTGATCACTGCATCTGAAGCAACGACATCTGGTCTAGAAGGAATAACATAGAATCGAGCATGACCGACACTTAATCGACCTCTCCCGCTAGGGCGACCTCTAGTTGCTTGTGCCCCAACCCGTGTTGGTTGGGCGGGTAGTGAATTAACTGCTGCGAGAGCCGCAGCCTGACTCATCTGCTGAGCTGGACCTCCCAAAAGGCGAGGACAATTTCTCTTCATATGGCCCAAGTCTCCACACTCAAAACAACCCTTCTTGAACAATGACGACAAGTACTGAGGTGGACCTCGAGAACCAGAATAGCTACCAGAAGAACCCGGTATAGATGAACCCTGAACTGATGGTACACGAGATGAACTCTGAGCTGGAAGTCCACTAAGAGAAGACTGAATAGGTCGAGCACTGTATGAACCATGGCTAGCTGATGCGCTACGACAAGCTGGACGAGCCATCTGAGCGAGCCTATAAGTTCAACCCCTGCTGTGATAGGACTGTCCCCCAGAAGGAACACCGCTGGAATTACCCGGACCACGAAACCTCTTAGATTCCCTCTCCTCACGCTCCTGAGTACGGACCATTTCTAGTCATCAAGCACTGTCAACCACCTCATCGAATTTAGCACCTGCTACATTCCACAGAGTCATAACAAAACAAAACTGATGGTTGAGGCCATTAATGAACCTCCTAATCTTGTCCCTCTCAGTGGGAACTAACTAAACTGCATGACGAGCCAATTCTAAAAACCGCATCTCATACTGAGTCACGGACAGGTCCTCCTGACGTAAATACTCGAACTGCCTGCGCAGTTCCTCTCTGCGGGTCTGTGGCACAAACTTTTCCAGAAATAATATGGAGAACTCATGTCATGATAGTGCTATTGCACCAACTGGTCTTCTCCTCTCATAAGTCTCCCACCATCTAAAAGCTGCCCCGATCAGCTAAAAAGTAGTAAATGAGACCCCAATAGTCTCCAGAATACCCGCTGTATGAAGCATCCGCTGGCATCTGTCCAAGAAATCCTTAGCATCCTCTGACTCAGTTCCACTGAAAGTTGGAGGATGGAGTCTCCTAAACCTCTCTAATCTCTTCTGCTCCTCGTCATTCATAATAGGACCCACCTGGGCCTGAGTAGCTGCAACCAGCTGGACTGGTAGTGTCCCTAGTAGCTGAAGTCCCTGCACTACCTGCTCTGGAGTGCGGGCGACCGGGGTATGAGTACCTCCCCCGACCTGAGAAGTGGCTGGTGCGGCCTTCGTCGAAACCACCTGAGCAAGGCCAATGCAAATAGTCAATATCTGGGCTAAAGCCTCCTGAAGGCCTGGAATCATAATAGGCATAGCTTGTGCCTAAGCTGGCCCCGCCGGCTCAACTATATCTGGAACTTGCTCCTGAGCTAGAGCAACTGGTAGTTCTATAGGTGCTGCTCTAACTACTGTGCGAGCTACACCTCGAGGTCTACCACGGCCCCGGCCTCTACCCCGACCCCGACTCCGACCTCTCGTGGCCCTAACTAGTGGCACTGGTGGTTGGCTGTCCGATACGGTAGTACGTGTCCTAACCATCTGTGAGAGAATAGAATAACAAAAAATTTTAGTTTCCTGAATCAACAAATTCGCATGACAGAATACAAGAAAGTGAAATTTTCTAAGGGTTCGGCAACCTCTCGAAGATAAGTACAACATCTCTGTACCGATCCGCAAGACTATACTAAATCTGCTCATGACTTGTGAGACCTATGTAACCTAGGCTCTGATACCAACTTGTCACGACCCAAAATTCGCATGTCGTAATGGCGCCTATCTCAATACTAGGCAAGCCGATAACCTCAATAAATCACAATAATCTTTTAAGTTTGAAAACATAATATTTCAATTTAATTGAAAATCCCACAAAAACTGTAATAAATATACTCTTAAAACCCGGTGTCACTGAGAACATGAGCATCTAAATGATAACATAGTCTGACTAATAAAACATTATCTGGAAATATAGAACAGTACAAACAACTGAAAGGAAAGAGAGTCAAGGTCAGCGGATGCCAACCAGCTACCTCGATAGTCTCCAACAGATGAAACTCCGAAATCTAGCAACCGCCATATCCGGAAGTATCTAGATCTGCACACGAAGTGGAGAGTGTAGTATGAGTACAACTGACCCCATGTACTCAATAAGTAACAAGACTAACCTTTGGGATGAAAGTAGTGATGAGATCCACATGTACAAACCAATTTACAAATAACAGTACAAAAATATAGGCATGTTCTCAAGTTCAATAGTTAAACTCAGTACAAGTAAAATAGATAAATTCTGCATGATATGAGGAATATGACATCTCTATATCTACATGCCAAAATATATGTTGTATGTGATGTACCACAATGGAAACCTCGTGTACTCACACTCTCAGAATACTCAATCACTCAGTACTGTATATGTCCAATCCAGCCCGGGGAACTCCATCCCAAATACATATATATCAACTGACAGTCAGTCACTCAGTACTATACAAGACCAATCCAGCCCAGGGATATTCCATCCCATATATATATATATATATATATATATATATAAGGCAACTCCATGCCTAGGGAACTCCATCCCGAATATAAATAGATAAGGCAACTCCATGCCTAGGGAACTCCATCCCAAATATAAAGAAATTATGCTCACTGTGGGGGGTGCAGACTTCGGAGGGGCTCCTTCAGCTCAAGCGCTATAATAAGCCAGATCCAGGTATAAATAAATAAAATATGCTGCGGGGTGACGAGAACTAAGTGTTCCAATTCATTCTGAAACCTCCCCGAAAAGTTACATAATTATAATTGAACACAAGATAAGCAGTAAATGGGGGGAACGGGGCTGTAATACTCAAAATGACCGGCCGGGCCATTACATTTAGTCACGTACAATGATAAAAATACATTGTATTCTGTAGAAATTCACTCGAATACATTGTATTCTTGCATAAATACATTATTTTTGCATGCATTTATGTATTTCGAAGATTTGTATTTTTTCAATACAGCTCAATACATCTGTATTCATGCATGAATACATGACATAAACATTGAAATAAACTGAATACAAACATTAAAATGGAACAGTGAATACATTTAATTTTAAAATACAGTGAAAATATAGTAAAATACACTGTACGAATAGAAATACAGTGAATACAACTAATGAACTATACTGAATACAACAGTAATAACATGTATTAGGAATAACTAAAATATTGTTAATATAAATATATTTGAATACACTGAATATAAAATAGCGAATATTAGTAAATTCAAACATTGAATCTAATGAATGCAACAGTAAAAATAAATATTGAAACACACTAAATACAAAAGTTAAACAACCGTTATATACAACTGAAAAATCATTCTAATTAATTTTGTTGATAATGAGGCATGTTAGAATTGATTTTGTTGAGTTATATTAGGAGTGTATCACGTTAGTTGATATTATTTCCGTTATTAGACAGCTGGACATACCTATTTTTAAGGTGATTGTCATTACTGTATTCATGAATACATGACGCGAATACATGTGAATACATGCGCGTACAACTGGAATACCCTGATTTTAGGTGATTTTTGTTATTGTATTCATGAATACAGCAACGCTAATATAATGAATACACTACCGTAACAACTGAATAGTAGCTATAGGAAGCAATTATGTATATGGTAGCTATAGGAAGTTAATAGCTACTAAACAATAGTGTGTATGTTATTGGGCTATTGAGGAGTGGGCTTTAATAATCCTAATGGGCTAAAGCAATTGGAAGAGATATGGTGGGTCATTGATGGACTGGTTAGAGTGACTTTTGGGCGAGAAATATTTGGGGGAAATGATACTATATAGTCGCTCTCAATATAATAGCCGAAAAAATATATTTTTTGTATATATATGCATTTTGTATGTTATATACAAAAATTATATAATTTTATATACTTTTTCGGCTACCGGATGTAAATAATTTGTGGCGCGGGCTAAAAGTGAAAAAAAAACCAAAATTTTGGCCGAATTTGGATGGCCCTTTTCCTCCAATTAATTTCTTTGGGCTTCTTTGTCTTAAAAATTGGACTAAAATTAACCAATTTAAACACATATATAATATATGGAGAAATTAATTAAGAATAGAAATCTAATATAGAAATATTTAAAATATTAATATAGTATTATTTTAAGTAAAATTATGAGCAACTCTACGTAAAGTAATATGTCAAAATTGTAAATGACCAAGAAGCGAAAATAAATTAATCGGAGAAAAAGTGGAACAAAATTGGACGTCAAGAGTTGCCCCTTTTTTTTTTTATCGAAAATGCTGTAAGAATTTTCGGACAAAGAAGTCGACGTAGTAGCCAAATTTGTCTCCACCATGAGCATGAATGAGAATGAGGTGAGATGGAATTTGAGGACACGTAGAGAAATTATAAAAGATTATAAAATCATTTCGATCCAACATCCTATTTTTAAGGTGAACTTACCCGTTGTCCTATTAATTAGGTGGACAAACCTAAATGTCCTATTGAAGGCGGGCGAGCCTAAATATTTTATAAAAGACGGGCGAGCGTAAGAGTCCTATTCAAGACGGACGAGCCTATATGTCTTATTTTAGGGTGGAAGACACGAAAAGGGATCAAAATAATTACCAGGGCCTAAACCATTTTAGAAAGGTTACAGCTGAACTCTGATTTTGAGTTGCCTACATATCTCGGACTTTACGAGAATCAGCACGCATATAATTTGACGGGGTATAATTTATGGTTGATGCTAATTCTATAAAATTGCCTAGTCTCGAGTTATGGTGAGATTGGGCATGAAAAACGATTAAGGGGCTTAATGGGAACTGTGTGATTATAAAAAGTGAATTATTAATTGAACTTGATTTTGAGTTACCTATATATCTCGAATTTGTTAGAATATAGTTTGGGAATAGATTTTCGACCTCTTGCTGACGAGCTTAATTCATCTTTGGCAATTGCTCCAGTTACTGCTTAGATATGATCCATGTTTTGATGTGTGACACAAACTTCTGATCCTGTCATCTTATGAAACAGAACATGCTAGAAAACTCATTAACTACTTTGATAATTATGATCCATGCTTAAAAAAATTAAATCTACATCCATAAGGTTATATACACCGTCTACATTACATACATGGGGAAAGGAAGTTCACGTTGAAGAAAGTAAATAAGGGGAGGGGAAAATCGATAATAGAAGTCAACGGTGTATAAAAGTAAATATACAAGCGAAACTGTAACGACCCGACCGACCATTTTGAGCTTCAGCACGTCGTTCGGCGGTTTGAGACATTGAGTAGTTTCACTTAAGGTTTTATGACTTGTACGCGTGGTCGGAATTGAATTTTGGGAAGTTCGGAGTTGATTTGGAAAGAGAATTCTAATTTCGGAAGCCTTAAGTTAGAGGAATTGATTAAAGTATGATTTTGGACTAAACGACCTCGGAACTGGGATTTGAAGGTTCCAATAGGTTCGTATGATGATATTGGACTTGGATGACCCGGGAGCATTTCGGCGCCTATTGTAGAAGTTGGCATTTTGGAAGAATTTCATAAATTGGGGTTGAAGTATATTTCAATGTTATCGATGTCCGTTTGGGATTCCGAGTCTGGGAATAGCTCCGTATGGTAATTCTGGTATTGGGAGAGCGTTCGAAAGTGGATTCGGAGGTCCGTAGGTCATTTTGGGGTCATTTGGCGGAAGTTAGAAATCTGAAGGTTTATGAGAAGTTTGACCGGCAGTGGACTTTTTGATATCGGGGTCGGATCCCAATTCCGAAAGTTGGAGTAGGTCCGTAATGTCGAATGTGACTTGTGTGCAAAATTTAAAGTCAATCGGATGTGATTTGATAGGTTTCAGCACCGAATGTAGAAGTTTAAAGTTCTAAAGTTAATTAAGCTTGAATTGGGGTACGATTCATGATTTTGATGTTATTTGATATGATTTGAGGCCTCGAGCAAGGTTGTGTTATGTTATGGGACTGGTTGGTGTAGTTGGACGGGGACCCGAGGGCCTCGGGTGTGTTTCGTATCAATTCGGGCTGTTTTGGACTGTTGTTGCTCGTATCTGGTTTCCTTTTTCGCGAACGCGAAGGGAGTCCCGCATTCGCAAAGAGATATTTTGAGGCTGTGGGGTTTTGGCCTTCGAGAACGCGAGGCTGTGGACGCGAAAGCGAGGTAGGAGCTGGGCAAACCTTCACGAGCGCGACATAGGGGTCGCGAACGCGAAGAAGAAAGAGGGAGCGGGGGCCTGGAGTAGTTTGGACTTCGCGAACGCGGAGCTCCAACCGCGAATGCGAAGCAGTAGAGTCTGTAGCCTTCGCGAACGTGTCACGACCTAATTTTCCCGCCGTTGGGTATCGTGATGGTACCTAGTCTTAGGGACTAGGTAAGCCTAACATTTACTGAGTAACAACAATAACAAAAGAAATCTAATAGTCTCGATATATAAATCTTTACAAAATTACAATTTTCCAAAATCGGTAGTACAAGTCATAAGCTCCACAGAGTTTACTATCACTTCTAAATACAATTGTCCGGAAGTAAATAAAAATAGTTTAAATACAAAATAGGTAGGTGACTCTGAAGCCTGCGAACGCAGCGACAGGTTTACCTTGAGTCTCCTCATCAAGGATCCGCACATATACTAACGATCGGTGAAGTAGTGACGAGGACTAGTCAAGACACCCACTGGTCTAATAAACTGAACAAGTATAAGTATAGGGATGAAAGAATATGACATCTATCTAAAAATCCTGCGATATGTATAACGACATAACAACTGCAATAAGGAAGGAGAAACAGCAAGTAACAGCGGAACACCAGAATAAGACACAGAGGAATGAACGGAAACACAACCCATAACCGAAAAATCACAATACAGTAAAGGCAAGTAGTAACTCAGTAACTGCAATAGTTTTCACATCAGGTCTCAGCCAACAAACCCCAATAAATTAGTCAAATCCTTCAAGTGTAAACTTTCACTCGTAAATTTTTTTTTTTGTTTAAATTGAGGTCTTTAGAATATAATCCTTTCCAATAAGAAATTATTTTTTTGAAATATACTTCTTTCAAATAAATATCTCTCAAACATAGTTCTTTCAAGATAAAAACCTTTCAAATATAAACTTTTCAAATAATTAGCCTTCAAACATAGTTCTTTCAAGATAAATACTTTTCAAGTATAACCCCTTTCAAATAAATATCCTTCAAATATAGTTCCTTCAAGATAAATACTTTTTAAATATAAACTTTTTAAGTAATATTCTTCGAGTATAAGTCACCCTGTGACACCTAAGCATGGAAGATTAGCAGCTCCGAACACAGATATAATCACAGGGGAATCTACCGGGATATCATCCCGTAGTCCAGAATTAATTATGCAGTACGCGGGGAGGGGGGTGGATCTCCCGAAATACGTCTGTAGTCCCAAAATAAATATGCAGTGCTAGGGATCTCCCGGAATACGCCCGTAGTCCCAAATTAAATATGCAAGACAGGGGGATCTCTCGAAATACGTCTGTAGTCCCAATTTAAATATGCAGTGCTGGGGGATCTCCCGAAATACATCCGTAGACCCAAAATAAATATGCAAGACAGGGGGAGGGATCTCCCAGAATACGTCTGAAGTCCAAATTTAAATATGCAGCGCAAACAACAGAGAAAACAACTATAGCACGACAGAACGGTAGAACTCATTCACAAGGAATAACCACAGTAAAGAATGCTAGGCACAAGGAGAACAACTTAATAAGGGAAAATAAAATAAAGTGTAGCAACGTTTTCACAATATTCAAGTCAACAATAAGAAGCCAATACGAGTCAAATAGTTTCAAATAATGGCAAATCAACTAAGATATAGGTTATCTAAACTCCTTTTGAGGTTGAGCAATTACGAGAAATATTCAACAATTCAAGTAAGGATAAGCAACAGAAGATAATCATAACTCCAATTAAGACTAAACAATTATAGGATGAGAAAATAATAATTTTAATTAAAGATAAGCAGTTATAAAAAATATAGAACGACGATAGAAGAGGTAAAATCTTTGGTTAAGTCGAATAAGGGTCAAATAGACAGTAAGAGTAAATCCTAAAGCACTTATCTCTAATGAAAGTACGTAAAGGGAAAACTAGAAAATAGGAATTTAAGCGTATCAAGAACAACATTATACACGGTGAATATAAGGACATATGAACCCTAAAAGGCTAACTTTCCACAAATAAATCCGAGTACGCACTCGGCACCTCACGTACACAGACTACAATCAGCATAGATGACTCAAATCCTAAGGGGTAGTTCCCCCACACAAGGTTAGGCAAGATACTTACCTTTTTGAAGTTATGCCAATATTCCATAATCGCCTTCTTGCTTGAATTGACCTCTGGACCGCTCAAAGCTATTCAAATAAATTGTATAACTTTATTAAAATTCATCGGAAACAATTCCAGATAATAATACGTCGACTTAAAAAATGTATTCCAAAAAGTCAACATAGGACCCGCTTCTCAGAACCCAACAAAATATTCATGAAATCCGAACACCCATTATAATACGAGCTCAATCATACCAATTTTATCGAATTCCAATAACAACTCGACCTCCAAATCTTAGATTTTCGTTTTTGGAAGATTTTGTTAAAATCTTGATTTCTTCCATTTAAATCCGAATTAAACGATACATATAATCGTAGATTCATGAAATATAATCACTTTAGGATATAGAACACTTACCCCAAAAAAGCTTGTGAAGAATCCCTCCAGAATCGCCCAAATCCGACCTCCAAAAATCCCAAAACGAAAATGGCGAAATGACCATTTTTGGTCCTTAACATTCTGCCTAGTTTGCACACTTGCGGACCATTTTATCGCACCTGCGAGCTCGGTTTTGCGAGAAAATTCTCGCTTTTGCGACGTCCACTGCCAACAAACACATCGCACCAGCGGAATCCTTTCCGCTCCTGCGCATTCGCAGGTGTGATGCAATATGCGCATCTGCGCAAATAGCCGCTTCTGCGCCTTCCTTTCCCGCTTCTGCGGTTCCGCATGTGCGGGATTTTCTTCGCACCTGCGACCACTGCCATGCCCTTCCATCTTTTCTTCTGCGATGGCTCTCTCACTGCTGCGTGGTCGCACCTGTGCCCAAAATTCTGCAGGTGCAATTCCAACAGTTGCTGCCATTTTCCAGCAGCTTCTTCCAAGTCCGAATTGCTCCGTTAACCTTCCGAAATTATAACAACATTTCCAAATATACAATACGAACTTAGTCGAGGCTTCAAACCACATCAAACGATGCCAAAATTATGAATCGCGCATCGAATTGAATTATAAGTTTTCAAATCCTCCAACTTCTATATTTTGCGGCGAAACGTATTAAATCAATCCGGAATGACTTCAAATTTTGCACACAAGTCATAATTGATGACATGGAGCTATCCTCATATCCGGAATCGAAATCCGACCTCGTTAGCAAAATTTCACCCTTCGGTTGGACTTTCCAAATTCTTCTATTTTCTAACTTACGCCAAAATGCGTCGAATTGTCCAACGGACTTCCATCTCCGAATCCGAACATACGCCTAAGTCCGAAATCATCATACGAAGCTATTGACATCATCAAAAATTCCATTCCGAGGACGTTTTCTCAAAAGTTAACTCTTTTCATTTAAGCTTCTAAATAAGAATTGTTCCTTTAATTAAATTCCTAATCTTCTGAAAATCAAACTCGACCACACCCGCGGGTCATAATATATATCGCGAAGCTGCTCGAGACCTTAAGTCACTAAACGGGGAGTAAATTCTTAAAATGACAAGTCGGGTCGTTACATTCTCCACCTCTTAAACAAACGTTCGTCCTCGAACGTGCTATGAATCTTTCTGAGGACTTTAAATTATTGAGTATATTCTTGCACACATACTTGTGGATGATTCTACATTCCCGCAATTTAACACGGTTCTACAACACCATCTCAATTGAGATTATTTCTTTTCTCCATTCTTATAAGCTTTAGAGCAAAAATCTCCAACTCTCCAATCATTTCCAAAATGCTTGATTTTCACTTCGACGCACAGTATTAGTCTCAACTGGTTATAGCAACTCATGCCTATGCACACATCAACTTTCTGGGGTATTTCATTCTTCCTCGCTTAGGATCATTCGCCCTCAAACACATAACATAACTTAACTCTTCCTTTGCAAATCTCAATCCTCCAAATTTTACTAACTCCCAAATTTGCAAATCTCAGAAAATTTGGCAGAGTCTCCCCTGTAATTGGGCCTATCCACCTACCAGAGTAACACAAAAATGACTCCTAACAACACATCCACAAGGTATATATCAATAACACCAATCTTAACATTTCAAGCACTACATTATTATAATGATATCAGGACATGAAGTACATCATATGTATGCTCATCACCACATCTCTGGTCTTAATAGCTGTTTATAATTAATTTCAGCATCCTCAATTAATCTCATATTAACCACCACCTCGTTTCGAATTTTCACAACACTGACAGCAAAATGTGAGGCATGAAGACCTCGTGATTACTTACTCGGATTAATGAGTCACATTTAATGCCACCTGGGCAGTCACCTCATAGGCTAAAACTCAATGTTTGCAGCACAAAAATGGTTGTATATGAACAGAAAAATATACAAGAATTATCAAATGAGCCTAACAGGCATGACTCCCTATTAATATTATTGTACAAATTAAATTTCACAAAGGGAAAATTTTAAACTCATAAATATTTTACCACAAGGACCTCGTCCTTTTATAACTTTCACCGTGACTTGTATCCCGATTTAAATATTTCACATCATATATAAAATGCGAGGATCTCGTCCTCAACTCCAAATCACAAGTATTTTGGACATTGCCAACTGAAATTGCAATTTCTTTTCTTCCTTCTTTTCAATATATTTCATAAACCGTTTTCACAACACATAATGAACCTTCATACCACTAGGGCATATAATTTATAAAAAATGGAATTAATTATTCCGAAACGCATTAAACCCGTTGTAATGAATAATAAAAATTATTTTTGGACTTATAGCCCTCAATGGTGTACAAAAATAAATTACATACACAAGCTCACACCTTCAAATCTCCCAACAGGGATAAACATATAAGTGGGTTACAAATTTGTGAAGCTCACCCATAAGTGGAGCATAATAAGAGGACTCACCACAATATTCAGAACCGAATCAAATTAAGAAAAGTATCCTTTTATAATTAGAAATCAGGATCGTACATGTAATGACACCATTTGGTGTATTGGCCTCGGCCAAATCATAGTGATTAAATCAACGGGTCGGGTCTCCACCTCTTAGGTACCCACTATCCGCCTGTCATCCACCTCTAGCTGACTGTGCACGTGGAGTATTAACTGGAATAAATCTTGTAGCCTAATTATTCTGATGAAATCCGTCTCTTCCAAGTCTAGGACATTCCTCCTGATGTGTCTAGTACAATCACACTGATAACAACCCCTCTGCGGGTTCGGCTGCTCATACTGAGTCTCTGTCGGATAACTGGAATAACTATTATAGGACCTCGTGCCGGTGGTGCATTAAAAGAACTTACTGTAGCACCCAGAGTATTCTGAATTTTTTTCTGTGACCTCGTTGGTACTGAAATGTAGGATTATTAAGGAAGCAAGAATACCTCAAGTCCCAGCATCATCTCATACCAATCTCAGCTCTTAATCATATACAAATTTCGGAGAACCTTTCAATACCACATAAATACATCTCAAGCCAAAACTGATATTAACACATGACCCCTACAATCTGATCGTTGATAGTGGACTCCCCTCACTTAGCGTGAAGCCATGGGGCACATTATGATGATCCACAATACCCATGATGCGGAGAATACGGTGACAATTTTCTAGAAATCCTTGGGTATCCTCCGTAGTTGTGCCACTGAAAGTAGGTGGACTATACCTCTTAACTTTTCAAGTCTCTTTTGTTCTTCTTCTGATGCCTCGGGCCTGATATCAGGCTGAACCGGAATAACAGGTTGTACCGGTACTATATCCGGAACCTAACCAATGTGAACCTGTTGCTATGGAGTTACTCTGGTTGTGGCACGTGCTCCTCGTCACCCTCTACCTCTGCCCCTAGTGACATATGCTCCGGGGGTAACGTTATCAACAACTGCAGCTCGTGTCCTTACCATCTGTGAGAGAACGGAATGATAAAAGTTCAAACTTCGAGATCAATGAACTCGCACTATGGAATGAAAGAAGTGAGATTATCCTAATAGTTCTGTAGCCTCTCGAAGATAAGTACAGACGTCTCCGTACCGATCCGCAAGACTCTACAAAACTCGCTTATGACTCGTAGCACCTATGAACCTAGAGCTCTGATACCAACTATCATGACCCAATTTCCCCTCCGTTGGGTATCGTGATGGCACCTAGTCTTAGGGACTAGGTAAGACTAACATTTACTGAGTAACAACAATAACAAAAGAAATCTAATAGTCTCGATATAGAAATCTTTACAAAATTACAATTTTCCAAAACCGGTAGTACAAGTCATAAGCTCTACGGAGTTTACTATCACTTCTAAATACAACTGTTCGGAAGTAAGTAAAAACAGTGTAAATACAAAATAGGAAGGTGACTCTGAAGCCTACGAACGCAGCAACAGGTTTACCTTGAGTCTCCTCAGCAAGGATCCGCACAACTAGTAACGATCGATACCTGGATCTGCACAAAAATATGCAAAAGAGTAGCATGAGCACATCACAGCGGTGCCCAGTAAGTATCAAGACTAATCTCGGTGAAGTAATGACGATGACTACTCAAGACACCCACTGGTCTAATAAACTGAACAAGTATAAGTATAGGAATGACAGAACATGACATCTATCTAAGACGCGATATGGCTATAACGACATAACAACTGCAATAAGGAAGGAGAAACAACAAGTAACAGCGGAATACCAGAATAAGACACAGAAGCATGATCGAAAACACAACCTATAACCGAAAACTCACAATACAGTAAAGGCAAGTAGTAACTCAGTAACTGCAATAGTTTTCACATCAGGTCTCAGCCAACAAACCCCAATAAATTAGTCAAATCCTTCAAGTGTAAACTTTCACCCGTAAGTTTTTTTTTTTTGTTTAAATTGAGGTCTTTAGAATATAATCCTTTCCAATAAGAAATTATTTTTTTGAAATATACTTCTTTCAAATAAATATCTCTCAAACATAGTTCTTTCAAGATAAAAACCTTTCAAATATAAACTTTTCAAATAATTAGCCTTCAAACATAGTTCTTTCAAGATAAATACTTTTCAAGTATAACCCCTTTCAAATAAATATCCTTCAAATATAGTTCCTTCAAGATAAATACTTTTCAAATATAAACTTTTCAAGTAATATTATTCGAGTATAAGTCACCCTGTGACACCTAAGCATGGAAGATTAGCAGCTCCGAACACAGATATAACCACAGGGGAATCTACCGGGATATCATCCCGTAGTCCAAAATTAATTATGCAGTACGCGGGGAGGGGGGATGGATCTCCCGAAATACGTCTGTAGTCCCAAAATAAATATGCAGTGCTGGGGATCTCCCGGAATACGCCCGTAGTCCC
Source organism: Nicotiana tabacum (assembly GCF_000715075.1). Classification (NCBI taxonomy): domain Eukaryota; kingdom Viridiplantae; phylum Streptophyta; class Magnoliopsida; order Solanales; family Solanaceae; genus Nicotiana; species Nicotiana tabacum. The sequence continues at coordinate 93,842,682 of NC_134102.1, forward strand.
AAATTAAATATGCAAGACAGGGGGATCTCCCGGAATACGTCCGTAGTCCCAATTTAAATATGCAGTGCTGGGGGATCTCCCAAAATACATCCGTAGACCCAAAATAAATATGCAAGACAGGGGGGGGAGGATCTCCTAGAATACGTCTGTAGTCCCAATTTAAATATGCAGCGCAAACAACAGAGATAACAACTATAGCACGACAGAAACCTCGTACATCACCACAACAAGTACAAAAGCAACAATGACAGAGATGCAAAGTACGGCAAACAAATAAACTCAAGAACTTAAATCACAAGAACGGTAGAACTCATTCACAAGGAATAACCACAGTAAAGAATGCTAGGCACAAGGAGAACAACTTAACAAGGGAAAACAAAACAAAATATAGCAACGATTCCACAATATTCAAGTCAACAATAAGAAGCCAACACGAGTCAAATAGTTTCAAATAATGGCAAATCAACTAAGATATAGGTTATCTAAACTCCTTTTGAGGTTGAGCAATTACGAGAAATATTCAACAATTCAAGTAAGGATAAATAACAGAAGATAATCATAACTCCAATTAAGACAAAACAATTATAGGATGAGAAAATAATAATTTTAATTAAAGATAAGCAGTTATGAAAAATATAGAACGATGATAGAAGAGGTAAAATCTTTGGTTAAGTCGAATAAGGGTCAAATAGACAGTAAGAGTAAATCCTAAAGCACTTATCTCTAATCAAAGCATGTAAAGGTGAAACTAGCAAATAGGAATTTAAGCGTATCAAGATTATACACGGTGAATATAAGGACATAAGAACCCTAAAAGGCTAACTTTCCACAAATAAGTCCGAGCACGCACTCGCCACCTCACGTACACAGACTACAATCCGCATAGATGACTCAAATCCTAAGGGGTAGTTCCCCCACACAAAGTTAGGCAAGATACTTACCTTTTTGAAGTTATGCCAATATTCCATAATCGCCTTCTTGCTTAAATTGACCTCTGGACCGCTCAAATCTATTCAAATAAATTTTATAACTTCATTAAAATTCATCGTAAATAATTCCGGATAATAATACGTTGACTTAAAAAAAATTATTCCAAAAAGTCAACGTGGGACCTGCTTCTTGGAACCCAGCAAAATCTTCACAAAATCCGAACACCCATTCCGATACGTGTTCAACCATACCAATTTTATCGAATTCCAATAACAACTCGACCTCCAAATCTTAGATTTTTGTTTATGGAAGATTTTGTAAAAATCTTGATTTCTTCCATTTAGATTCGAATTAAACGATAAATATAATCGTAGATTCATGAAATGTAATCATTTTAGGATATAGAACACTTACCCCAACCAATCCTGTGAAGAATCCCTCCAGAATTGCCCAAATCCGAGCTCCAAAAATTCCAAAATGAAAAGGACGAAATGACCATTAATGGTCCTTAACATTCTGCCCAGTTTGCGCACCTGCGGACCATTTTATCGCACCTGCGAGCTCGGTTTTGAGTGAAAATTCTCACTTCTACGACGTCCACTTCCAACAAACACATCGCACCTGCGGAATCCTTTCCGCTCATGCGCATTCGCAGGTGCGATGCAACATGTGCATCTGCGCAAATAGCCGCTTCTGCTCCTTCCTTTCCCGCTTCTGCGGTTCCGCAAGTGCGGGATTTTCTTCGCACCTGCGACCACTACCATGCCCATCCATCTTCGCTTCTGCGATGGCTCAATCGGTGCTGCGTGGTCGCACCTGCGCCCAAAATTCCGCAGGTGCGATTCCAACAGCTGCTACCATTTTCCAGCAGCTTCTTCCAAGTCGGAATTGCTCCGTTAACCTTCCGAAATTCACCCGAGGCCCCCGAGACCTCAACCAATTATAACAACATGTCAAAAATATAATACGAACTTAGTCGAGGCTTCAAACCACATCAAACAATGCCAAAATTATGAATCGCGCATCGTATCGAATTATAAGTTTTCAAATCCTCCAACTTATATATTTTGCGTCGAAACATATCAAATCAATCCGGAATGACTTCAAATTTTGCACACAAGTCATAATTGATGACATGGCCTTATCCTTATTTCCGGAATCGAAATCCAACCTCGTTATCAAAATTTCACCCTTCGATCGGACTTTCCAAATTCTTCTATTTTCTAACTTATGCCAAAATGCGTCGAATGTCCTGCGGACTTCGAACTCCGAATCCGAACATACGCCTAAGTCCGAAATCATAATACGAAGCTATCGACATCATCAAAAATTCCATTCCGAGGTCGTTTGCTCAAAAGTCAACTCTCTAGTCAACTCTTTCCATTTAAGCTTCTAAATAAGAATTATTCCTTTAATTAAATTCGTAATCTTCCAAAATTCAAACTCGACCATACCCGCGAGTCATAATACATATCGCGAAGCTGCTTGAGACCTTAAGTCACTGAACGGGGAGTAAATTCTTAAAACGACTAGTCGGGTCGTTGCAGAACGCGAGGCTGCGATCGCGAACGCGAAGAAGGGCAGACCTGGGCCTGGCAGAATGTTTTTAAAGCGGGGTTTGGGTTCATTTCACCCATTTTTCATACGGTTGGGACGATTTTTGGAGCTTTGGAAGAGGGGATTTCATCATCAAGCATGAGGTAAGTGATTTCTACTAGTTGTGAGTTACATACAAGGTTTATACATGAAATTTAGGCTTGAAAGTTCATGGAAATTTGTAGAAATTTGGGATTTTTAAGAAAAACCTAGAATTTGGTATTTTTGGATTTTGACCACGAAATTGGACATGGAATTTGGAATAAATTATATATTTGAGTTTGTGGTATTATGGGTAAAGTTTATCTTCGAAAGTTTTTAAAATTCGAGCACGTGGACCCGAGGGTTGCTTTATTAATTTTTTGAGCAGTGTTGGAAATTGTTATAAACTGATTAATTATGAGTATTAGAGTATGTTTTGATTGGGTTGCATCTTATTTGACTAGTTTTGGATCGGCGATCACCGGTTTGAGGTGTTAGGGTGGTGTTGGAGCCGGTTTTGGAACGTCAGAGTGAGGTAAGTCTCATGTCTAACTCTGTGAGGGGGAAAATACCCCTAGGTGTTGTATGTTGATGTGTGCTACTTGTTGTAGAGGCTACGTACACGCGAGGTGACGAGAGCCCATACGTAGATACATTCATGTTATTGTCCGGGCAGGCTTAGGTTCACATCATGATGTAGCTGCACTATTTGAGCATTCTCTCGCCTATTAAATTCCTCTATTTTACATTTCTACTTGAAACTTCACGAGTTAATGATTAGTCACCGAATAACTTTACTCCTCTTACGACATGTTTCTGTGATATTTATATACTTCTTTGAAAGGTTTTGTTAAAGAAATTATAACTCACACGTTTATTCGTGAATGGGGTCAGTCAAAGCTTCTTATTATTATGGGATCGGTCTGTTCGCCTCAGCAGGATTATGTATTTCACTCTTATGGGATCGGGCCGATCGCCTCGCCAGGATTTATGTACCACACTCTCATGAGAGCGGGTCATTCCCCTCGGTAGTTTAATAGATGTATCTATGGTTCATGTCATTCGACCCTCGGTAGTGTACAGTTTAAATATTTATGTTGGATCAGGCCGTGCGCCTCGAATTTCCTATATCATATCCTCATGGAATCGTGCATAATATTTGGCAAGCATCCAGTGTATCTGTGAGTTTTCTCGATTTGAGTTATGATAATCTATCTGATGAGATCCACTATATCTAGATATATAATCCGGTTAAGGAGGGAATTTCTAATGGAGAGCTTGAGTTCTTCGTAAAGAGGGGGGATTTGTACAACCTGATTCATACTTGTTTATCTCACTTATTTACTCTGCCTCATATTTACTTAACTCTTTACTGTACTTGATATTATTGGACCACTAGTGAGTGTCGATGTCGACCCCTCGTCACTACTTCTCCGGGATTAGGCTAGATACTTACTGGGTACACGTTGATTACGTACTCATACTACACTTGCTGCACATTTTTGTGCAGGTACATATGTGACTAGTGGCCTTGTGAGAGCAGAGGCGCGTATGCATGCGGGGACTTACGTGAGCTGCATTCCATATTACGACCCGCAACCAGCAGAGTCTCCTTCAGAGTTATTTGTATTTTTCCTATCTAAGTTGTATTCCGGACAGATATTGTAATTTATTTTTACTTCTTAGTAGATGCTCATGCACTTGTGTCACCGGGTTTTGGGGTGAATATGGGTTGTTCTGTATTGAAATTGTTAAAAATATTATTATTTACAATGTGAATTCCATCTTTTACTATTTAATTTAACGAAGATATGACTTCAAAAATATTAAAATGAGAACCAAATTAAGTATTTATTTTTGGCTTGCCTGAGAGCGGTGTCTGACGCCATCACGACCTTTAATGGATTTTGGGTCGAGACAACATGGTATCAGAGCGTTAGGTTCACATAGGTCTCACGAGTCATAAGCAAGTCTAGTAAAGTCTTGCGGATCGGTACGGAGACGTCTGTACTTATCTTCGAGAGGCTACAGGGCTGTTAGGAGCACTTCCCTTCTTGATTCCTCATCGTGTGAATTGATTCTTTTGACGCTTATACCTTTATTTCTTTCCTATTGAATCTTATGCGACGTGAAGTGCTTGTTATAGATTGGGAATCGAGGAATTGTCATGGTACTACAGAGGTGGTATGGGATGTCTCTGCCTGCGTGTTTGATTGGGCTGTTACTACCGCCTTGCGGAAGGCCGTCCTGTCGTTTCAGCTCAGCATCAGTATTTCCTATGGTTTTGAGATTTGTCATTGAATGTTATGACGATTCGTACATTGCTAACGCACAATGTGTGTGTGTAATGGTAGGATGCATGTCTAGGCGTCGAGGCAGTGAATGACCTAAAGGGAGGGTTTACTCAGTGCATGATTTAGAGATTCAGTATTTTACTTCTGGCAGAGGAAAGGCAATCAGACTAAGAATATTCAGATTTGGGTTAATGGAGTATCGAGACTTGGTATTTTCGAGCGTGGTAGAATTTTCATCTGTAATGTGATGTCGTTGTCCTTATTGAATGTGCTAGGTTCGTCGGTATTATGATTTTCTTCAATTCGCCTTTAAGGCGGGGTATTGTGAAATGGTGCCAGGGAAGCGGGTGTATGAAATCGTGGTGTGCAGTGGTTTAGAATAGAATCGGTGTTCCTAGTGCTGATGGCTCGAGAAAGATGATCTTCGGGGAGGTTTAAAGTTGGTAGCGAGTTATTGATCCAGGTGCTACAGAGATGGATTTTTGATTAAAGGCAACAACTGGGCAGCGAAGGATGAGGAAGGACATGTGGGAGGCGTCTTGCGGTGGTTAAATTTCTAGAAGGCCAGATGTAAGAAACAGGAGTCGGGTAGTTTCTTAAAGGAAAGGATTTGACCAAAGTGGGAGAGTGGCAGAATAACATATGGGTTTTGTAGTAGGATAGTTGCACGTCTTGAGGAAAGTTCAGAGTGATTTGGGATTCATGGTGGACAGTAACTAGGTCTACGGGCTTAATTTGGAATATTGGTTGTTATGCAGTGGAAGGTTGGATACGATAGAAATGAGCTTGCTTGATATGAAAGAGAATGCAACATGATTGTGGGGTGGAATGTATTATCGCATTTTTTGGAATGTCAATGGGGAGTGAACGGACTTGTACAACTAGTGAATGAGCACGGGCTCAGGATGGTTTATTGATTTAGAAGTAATTGTACCTAGAGCAGCCTCGTTGGAAGATGTCGGCATAGAAATTTCCACAGGTGGGTTATCTCTTGTGAGCAGGTTAGCGGTTGCGTGGTGTTGACGAAGCTTCTGCGAAGAATTCTACTGGCTACCCGGTAAGAGGTCGAACATGTGAATGTGGCTAGGGATTCAGAGCATTCATGAAATGGTTAACAGGAAGATTTCGAGGAATTTGGCGGGTCGATTGCGCGAGGTCATGTCAGTGAGGAAGAAGGAATCTTGGTAGGTTCCATGGTCATGTAACTGTAGCTTCAAGCTAAGTGGGAGAGCCCTACCATCTACGATTGGATTGCATGGTTATCTACTTGTGAGGTTTCTGGTTATCGGTATATTGGTAGGTTATTACAACTAAGGAAAGAAATCATCAGTGGTAATTAAAGCAAAGGATTGGAGGAACGTGTGCTATACTTGGTCCTTATCGGTTCATGTTCAGTTTTGAGAAGACTCAGAGTTTCTACTTCTGGTGGAAGTAATGTATAATGGAAAAGAATTCAGTTGGGTGCTTCTTTGATAGGATGTTCACGTGCTGGCAGAGCACTAGAGTTTGGCTTATACTCGGGACCAAGACAAAGTGGGTGACTCTCAACAGTGGTCCTGGTGGGTTCAAGAATTTGAGTACAGTGCCTAAGGACTTGGAATGTTCTATGTTATCATTGGGTATGCAGTGCAGTATTGGAGGAAGGGAATAAGTAGCTCTGGATTCACGGAAGGTCTTGCATAACGGGTGTACCAGTTGGCTATGCTATTGAGCACTTAAGGAGAATATGAGATGGTTCATGGGTATTGAGACGATGTGGTCTCGTGGATTGGGTCACTCGGGATGAGTGTTGTTGGGTTTCATTACATTAATGAATGGAACTATTATTGTTTCTAAGGCAAGTTGAGAATAAATTGGAAGTTGAGGATCAAGGTCGCAGTAGATGTCGACAAGAATGTCAAGAGCTCGGATGAGCAGGGGAATAATTCAGATGTTTAGAGTAAGCTGGTATTGTCTTTAGCGTCACCTGAGATCGGTGTCATGTGGAAGAGGCTTTGTGTATTGACTTGCAGATTTTTGACTCACTCTACAGAATTAGAACGGTTGGTGGTATGGATGTGCGTACCTTGCTACCTGAGCGGAATGGTCATGGGAGCATGTCCCAGGGGGAGATTTGTATAAGTGTGACATGTCAATCACTTGATTGTTAAAGATTGAGACCGAATATGGAGGTCATAGTAATATCGCAAGTGCGAGAGTTTATGCCTGAGAGGCATTCTATTCCTTGGGATGTGGACCATGTGAGTTTGTTTCAGATTTGACGGCTGTTCTTATGAGTCGTGAATAGGTAATTTTAGGTCCTTGAAGGGTTATTAGCCTAGTGCAGTATGATCAGAACTGGCTTAAGGTTCGTGGAAGGATCTAAACGTGAATGTGGGGCCCTATATAAGGCCGGATGTGTTCATTTCAGCATACCATTATTTCCGGAGGGGTACTCGGGTCTTGGATGATATTTCTGTTATCGACCCTTCCATGTAGTCTCTATTGTGCCATGTGGGTTTTGAGGCGGTTTGATCATTCGCACTCGTATTGAGATCTCGTATAGTTTGTGGTGTTATGTGAGCAGGATGGCTCTCAAGATGCAGATCATATATTGCACCTTAGTTATGCTTGAGTTTTATAGCACGTGACACTACCCGTCTCCCCAGGATTTGTATTATGCACTTGGCGTGCTTATGATTGATATTCGGGCATTTCGTGAGTGAATGTGTTACGGCCCGATGTGTGTTTTCTTTAGATTATTATGTGTGGATCGGGTGGCACACCAACACGGGTATCATGGTTGGATCGGGTGGCACGCCGCCCCGGATAAGTTGTTTGGATCGGGTGGCACACCGCCACGGGTATCATGGTTGGATCGGGTTGCACGCTGTAATGGTATCATGTGTGGATCGGTTTGCACGCCGCAACAGTGTGTTATTGAGTACAGTTTCCCACATCTATTATTGTGTGTTTTGCTTCTCGTTTCCTGAAGAAGGTTCATAACATCTTTTAGGTTGTTTAAATTAGTTGTGTGGGTTGAGTAGATCTTTCCAGGTTTCGTTTCCTTTTGTATCACATTCGGGTTTGTTGCTTGTTGGCACATTGTGGCATCTTATGAGACTTTTAGCAGTGTCTGAGGTAGCTTATTTCCTGAGCAACTTGTATTGGGTGAGACGAGATTATTGGACCTGGGATCAGTGTGATTAGTAAATATTTATATGAAGCGTATTAAAGAGTAAATATTGTTATTCAGTCCAGAATGAGGTAATGGTTCTTGTTGGGAGGAGAGACTCCATAAATTGTGATTCGACTGGTGGTTATGAGTTCTACACATCTTCTCTATCGTGGCAGTATTGCGAGAGTTAAAGCAAGGCTTAATTGGTCGTGAGGTACACTACGGGTTTCGGTCAGTGGAAATTTTAGTTGTTGTGCTTTGGAAAGATTGCCTTGGGCAAATAAATTACACGGTGCATGGTAAGAATTTAGTAAGGGTATACAATCATGTTTGGTGAATCATGTAGTGATGGAATATGGTGTTCGTATGTTGGAAACAGACTTGGTAGAGAATTTCAGGTGTTGGAATTTGGCTCTAAGGCTTATTCGGCTAGATAAAAGGGAGAATCTTCAGATTGACTCGAGCTAATGTGCCCAACTGGGTTGTGGTGGCACTGATAGGTGCACAAGTTGTTGAACAGTGATTTCGGACAACTCCAGAGCAGCTCTTAGCACGTTCGAGGACAAATATACGTTTAAGTGGCAGAGAATGTAACGACCCAACCAGTCGTTTTGAGCTTCAATGTGTCGTTCGGCGGTTTGAGGCCTTGAGTAGCTTTACTTCAGGTATAATGACTTGTACGCGTGATCGGAATTGAGTTTCGGGAAGTTCGGAGTTGATTTGGAAAGAGAATTCTAATTTCGGAAGCCTTAAGTTGGAGGAATTAATTAAAGTATGATTTTTGAGTAAACGACCTCGGAACTGAGATTTGAAGGTTCTAACAGGTTCGTATGATGATATTGGACTTGGGCGTATGTCCGGATCGGATTTTGGATGCCCCGGGAGCGTTTCGGCGCCTATTGTAGAAGTTGGCATTTTGGAAGAATTTCATAAATTTGGGTTGAAGTGTATTTAAATGTTATCGATGTCCGTTTGGGATTTCGAGTCCGGGAATAGCTCCGTATGGTGATTCTGGTATTGGGAGAGCGTCTGAAAGTGGATTCGGAGGTCTGTAGGTCATTTTGGGGTCATTTGGTGAAAGTTAGAAAGCTGATTTGGGTGTGTTTCGGATCAATTCGGGTGTGTTTCGGATCAGAACCGGGTTATTAGCCTAGTGCGGTATGATCAAAATCGGCTTGAGGTTCGTGGAAGGATCTAAACGTGAATGTGGGGCCCTTTATAAGGCCGGATGTGTTCATTTCAGCATACCATTATTTCCGGAGGAGCCAGTCGGGTCTTGAATGATATTTCTGTTATCGACCCTTCCATGTAGTCTCTATTGTGCCATGTAGGTTTTGAGGCGGTTTGATCATTCGCACTCGTATTGAGATCTCGTATAGTTTGTGGTGTTATGTGAGCAGGATGGCTCTCGAGATGCAGATCATATATCGCACCTTAGTTGTGCTTGCGTTTTATAGCATGTGACACTACCCGTCTCCCCAGGATTTGTATTATGCACTTGGCGTGCTTATGATTGATATTCGGGCATTTCGTGAGTGAATGTGTTACGGCCCGATGTGTGTTTTCTTTAGATTATTATGTGTGGATCGGGTGGCACACCAACACGGGTATCATGGTTGGATCGGGTGGCACGCCGCCCCGGATAAGTTGTTTGGATCGGGTGGCACGCCGCCACGGGTATCATGGTTGGATCGGGTTGCACGCTGTAACGGTATCATGTGTGGATCGGTTTGCACGCCGCAACAGTGTGTTATTGAGTACAGTTTCCCACATCTTTTATTGTGTGTTTTGCTTCTCGTTTCCTGAAGAAGGTTCATAACATCTTTTAGGTTGTTTAAATTAGTTGTGTGGGTTGAGTAGATCTTTCCAGGTTTCGTTTCCTTCTGTATCACATTTGGGTTTGTTGCTTGTTGGCACATTGTGGCATCTTATGAGACTTTTAGCAGTGTCTGAGGTGGCTTATTTCCTGAGCAACTTGTATTGGGTGAGACGAGATTATTGGACCTGGGATCAGTGTGATTAGTAAATATTTATATGAAGCGTATTAAAGAGTAAATATTGTTATTCAGTCCAGAATGAGGTAATGGTTCTTGTCGGGAGGAGAGACTCCATAAATTGTGATTCGACTGGTGGTTATGAGTTCTACACATCTTCTCTATCGTGGCAGTATTGCGAGAGTTAAAGCAAGGCTTAATTGGTCGTGAGGTACACTACGGGTTTCGGTCAGTGGAAATTTTAGTTGTTGTGCTTTGGAAAGATTGCCTTGGGCAAATGAATTACACGGTGCATGGTAAGAATTTAGTAAGGGTATACAATCATGTTTGGTGAATCATGTAGTGATGGAATATGGTGTTCGTATGTTGGAAACAAACTTGGTAGAGAATTTCAGGTGTTGGAATTTGGCTCTAAGGCTTATTCGGCTAGATAAAAGGGAGAATCTTCAGATTGACTCGAGCTAATATGCCCAACTGGGTTGTGGTGGCACTGATAGGTGCACAAGTTGTTGAACAGTGATTTCGGACAACTCCAGAGCAGTTCTTAGCACGTTCGAGGACAAACATACGTTTAAGTGGCAGAGAATGTAACGACCCGACCAGTCGTTTTGAGCTTCAGTGTGTCGTTCGGCGGTTTGAGGCCTTGAGTAGCTTTACTTCAGGTATAATGACTTGTACGCGTGATCGGAATTGAGTTTCGGGAAGTTCGGAGTTGATTTGGAAAGAGAATTCTAATTTCGGAAGCCTTAAGTTGGAGGAATTAATTAAAGTATGATTTTTGAGTAAACGACCTCGGAACTGAGATTTGAAGGTTCTAACAGGTTCGTATGATGATATTGGACTTGGACGTATGTCCGGATCGGATTTTGGATGCCCCAGGAGCGTTTCGGCGCCTATTGTAGAAGTTGGCATTTTCGAAGAATTTCATAAATTTGGGTTGAAGTGTATTTAAATGTTATCGATGTCCGTTTGAGATTTCGAGTTCGGGAATAGCTCCGTATGGTGATTCTGGTATTGGGAGAGCGTCCGGAAGTGGATTCGGAGGTCCGTAGGTCATTTTGGGGTCATTTGGTGAAAGTTAGAAAGCTGATTTCGGGTGTGTTTCGGATCAATTCGGGCTGTTTTGGACTGTTGTTGTTGGTATCTGGTTTCTTTCTTCGCGAACGCGAAGGGAGTCCCGCGTTCGCGAAGAGCAATTTTGAGGCTACGGAGTTTTGGCCTTCGCGAACGCGAGACTGTGGATGCGAACGCGAGGCAGGAGCTGGGCAAGCCTTCACGAACGCGACATAGGGGTCGCGAACACGAAGAAGAAAGAGGGAGCGGGGGCCTGGAGTAGTTTGGCCTTAGCGAACACGGAGCTCCAACCGCGAACGCGAAGCAGTAGAGTGTGTAGCCTTCGCGAACGCGAGGCTACGATCGTGAATGCGAAGAAGGGCAGACCTGTGCCGGGCAGAATGTTTTTAAAGTGGGGTTTGGGTTCATTTCACCCATTTTTCACACGGCTTGGACGATTTTTGGAGCTTTGGAAGAGGGGATTTCATCATCAAGCATGAGGTAAGTGATTTCTACTAGTTGTGAGTTACATACAAGGTTTATACATGGAATTTAGGCTTGAAAATTTGTAGAAATTTTGGATTTTGAAGAAAAACCTAGAAATTGGTATTTTTGGATTTTGACCACGAAATTGGACATGAAATTTGGAATAAATTATATATTTGAGTTCGTGGTGTTATGGGTAAAGTTTATCTTCGGAAATTTTCGAAATCCGGGCACGTGGGCCCGAGGGCCCGAGGGTTGCTTTATAGATTTTTCGAGCAGAGTTAGAAATTGTTATAAACTGATTAATTATGAGTATTAGAGTATATGTTTATTGGGTTGCATCTTATTTGACTAGTTTTGGATCGCCGATCACCGGTTTGAGTTGTTAGGGAGGTGTTGGAGCCGATTTTGGAACGTCGGAATGAGGTAAGTCTCCTATCTAACTATGTGAGGGGGAAAATACCCCTAGGTGTTGTATGTTGATGTGTGCTACTTGTTGTGGGGGCTACGTACACGCGAGGTGATGAGAGCCCGTACATAGATACATTCATGTTATTGTCCGGGCAGGCTTAGGTTCACATCATGATGTAGCTGCACTATTTGAGCATTCTCTCGCTTATTAAATTCCTCTGTTTTACATTTCTACTTGAGACTTCACGAGTTCATGATTAGTCGCCGAATAACTTTACTCCTCTTACGGTATGTTTATATATATATATATATATATATATATATATATATATATATATATATATATATATATATATATATATATATATATATATATATATATATATATATATATATATATATATATATATATATATATATATATATATATATATATATATATATATATATATATATATATATATATATATATATATAACCCTTCTTATTCTAACGGGATCGGTCCATTCGCCTCGGCAGGATTATGTATTTCACTTCTTATAGGATCTGGCTGATTGCCTCGGCATGATTTATGTACCACACTCTCATGAGAGCGGGCTGTTCGCCTCGGCAATTTAATAAATATATCTATGGTTCGTGTCGTTCGACCCTCGGCAATATACAGTTTAAATATTTATGTTGGATCGGGTCGTACGTCTCGGCATTTCCTATATCACATCCTCATGGAATCGTGCGTAATCATTGGCAAGAAGCCAGTGTATCTGTGAGTTTTTTCGATTTGAGTTATGACAATCTATCTAATGAGATCCACTATATCTAGATATATGCTCTGGTTAAGGAGGGAATTTCTAATGGAGAGCTTGAGTTCTTCGTAAAGAGGGGGGATGTCGATGTACTTGATATTATTGGATCACTAGTGAGTGTCGATGTCGACCCCTCGTCACTACTTCTCCGGGGTTAGGCTAGATATTTACTGGGTACACGTTGATTACGTACTCATACTACATGTCACAACCCAATTCCATATCAGGTCGTGATGGCGTCCAACACCGTTGCTAGACAAGCCAACAATGAATAACCTAATGATTTCTTGTTTTAACGATTTTTCCCACGTAGTGATCTTTTTATTTTACTTAAAAGATTTAATGAAAACCGATTTAAATTATTAAATGAAAACAGCGAGAAACATTAATAACCATAAGAACAAAACCCAAAATCACAAGTATACTATTACGTGCCAAGATTTAGTGTCACAAGTATATGGGCAACTTAGTAGAATATACAAAAGATATCTATCTTACTTCCTAAAAAGGAATAGATAGGAACAAGATAAAAGGGGGACTCCGGCATGCTGCTGAACGGCTCAGGAGGGCAGCTCACCGTGGAATCTCGAACCCAGATCAAGAATGCATGCCGGATGGATATCCAGATGCACCTGCCTCAGATCCTGCACAGTTAAGTGCAGAAGTGTAGTGTGAGTATATAAAACAACATGTACCCAGTAAGTGTCCCACCTAACCTCGAAGAAGTAGTGACGAGAGGTCGACTTGACACTTACTAAGGCTAATGATAATGAATTTAAAATTACAACTGAGCATAGATTACTATAAATATACTAAAACTCAACAGTAAGTGATGGCAAATACCCCTTTGCACACTTTTAAATCCCAAATTTATCTTCCATTTAAACATTGGAGCAATATCAGTTATAAGTATAGAATCCCAAAATATTCATGCATAAATAATGCCGAGGATGTACGGCCCGAACCAACATAACGATATTTAAATTGTGCACTGCCGAGGGTCGAACGACACGAATCATAGATGCATCTATTTAATCTACCGAGGCGCTCGTCCCGCTCCACTAATAGAAAACACTTAAAGAAACACAAGTTTTTGAATGGCAGTCAAGTGTTCTATCCATACCCTCAATTAAGTGAAACTTATCCCTTTGGGATCCTCTTACAATTGTAGAAATTATGATTTAAGCAATTCAATTGACAAGTAAAGGCGCAATTATTTCAAGTATGGCATAATGGGGTCCTAGACTACTCGGACATTAGCATAAGTAGTAGTTACGCACGGACTCTCGCCTATGGGGAAATTTCCCTTTTACAAGGTTAGAAAGGAGACTTACCTCATCTCATTTTCCGATTCAAGAACGTGCTCAAACATCCAAATTTGGTGCCAAAACGACTCGAACGTAGTCAAACATTACATAAATCAATTAACTTAAGGTCAAAAGTTCATACCCCCCGCTATTAAAGAAATTTCCCAACCCTGGATGCAGTATTCCTAAAATTCACCCACGGGCCCACATGCCCGGATTTCAGAAAATTTCGAAGAAAGTTGTTACCCATAACCTCCGGAACATTAATATTTTATTTTTACTAAGTTTCATAATCATTTTCGTGGTAAAATCTCATTTTAATCAAAAACTAGATTTTTCATCTAACCCATGATTTCTACAAATTTTCATGTAAGATCTATCCATAATCTATGTATTAAACTCACTTTAAGTAGAAATTACTTACCTCACAAAGCTAGGTCTAAATCCCATCCTTCAAAGCTCTCAAATCGTCCAAGAGTGAGAGAAAATGTGATAAAATGGCCTAAGTCCGTATTAAATGAATCCTCACTGTCCAGTGACTTTCGCACTTGCGGTGCCTTGGCCGCATCTGTGGTATCGCACCTGCGGCAAATTCCTCGCAGGTGCACATTTCCCTCACCTGGCCAGTCTCTGCATCTGCGGAGAGAAGGGGCCGCTTCTGCGGGCCTAGTCGCGCCTGCGACCAAAGCTCTCACACCTGCAGTCTCGCTGGTGCGTCCAATCTTCTGCATCTGCGGTTCCTGGGCTGCCCTTGATCTCTCGCATATGTGGCTCGTGGCTCGCATCTGTGGCTCGTGGCTCGCACCTGCGAGCCTATGCCTGCGGCTGGCCAAGCGCAAGTGCGATTATGACAGATCTGGGAGCTTCAACTTTGGATCCATGCTCCCAACTTGGTCCGAGCCTCGTCCGATCGACACTCGGGGCCCGCCCAAACAAACTAACAAGATTAGAATCATAAAACGGACTCGCTCGAACTCTCAGAATGCCCGAAACAACCTTAAAACTAAGAATCACACCCCAAAACTAATTGAATCAAACTTAAGAACTTCAAGTTATTCAATTTACTTCCAATGCACCGAAACGTACTTAAACTACTCTGAATGACACCAAATTTTGCGGGCAAGTCTTAAATGATATTACGGAACTATTCTCGATCTCAGAATTCCATTTGGGCCTCGATATCATCAAAACCCGCTCCCAACCAAATTTAAAGAACTTCTAAAACCTTCAAGAACCAACTTTCACTATTAGGCGCCAAAATGCTCCTGGGTCATTCAAAACCCGATCCGAACATACGCTCAAGTCCGAAACCATTATACGAACCTATTGGAACCGTCAAATCTCGATTCCGAGGTCGTTTACTAAAAATGTTGACCGAAGTCAAACTTAGTCTTTTAGGCCAACATAAGGAACCGAGTGTTCCGATTTCAACCCGAACCCTTTCAAATCCCGAATTAACCATCCCCTCAAGTTATAAAGCTGTAAAAGCACGTATGGGAAGTCTTATTCAGGGGAACGGGGTTCTAGAAAGCAAAACGACCGGTCGGGTCATTATATTCCCCACCTCTTAAACAAACATTCGTCCTTGAACGGATTTAGAATTATATCTGGAGTGCTGAATAAGTGAGGATATCGGCTCCGCATGTCCTCTTCGGACTCCCAAGTCGCCTCCTCGACTGGTGGCCCCTCCACTGAACCTTTACCGCAGAAATCCTCTTGGATCATAACTGGCGATCCTGCCTAGCAACAATGGCAACTGGCTCCTCCTCATAACCCAGGCTCTCATCTAACTGAATCGTGTTGAAGTCTAACACATGTGACAAGTCGGAGTAATACCTCCAGAGCATAGACACGTGGAAGACCAGATGAACTCCCGATAGGATGGGAGGTAAAGCAAGCTCATAAGCAACCTCCCAACCTACCTCAACACCCCAAATGGGCCTATAAACCTTGGGCTCAACTTGCCCTTCTTCCCAAATCTCATGATCCCCTTCATCGGCAAGACTTTCAAGAAAACCCTCTCGCCTACCATAAATGACACATCACGCGCCTTCTGATCCGTGTAACTCTTCTATCTGGACTGTGCTGTGCGGAGTCGCTCCTGAATCAACTTTACCTTGTCTAAGGCATCCTTCACCAAATCAGTACCATATAACTTAGCCTCACCGGGCTCAAACCACCTAATAGGAGAACGACATCACCGACCATATAAAGTCTCAAATGGAGCCATCTCGATGTTTGATTGATAGCTGTTATTGTAAGCAAACTCGGCCAAAGGAAAGAATCGATCCCACTGCCCTCCAAATTCAATCACACATGCCCTAAGCATGTCCTCCAATATATGAATTGTCCGCTCCGACTAACCGTCGGTCTGCGGATGAAATGTTGTTCTGAGCTCTACGCGAGTTCCCAACTCACTCTGTACCGCTCTCCAGAATTGTAAAGTAAATTGAGGACCTCTGTCTGAAATGATGGAAACGGGCACACCGTGTAGCCGAACTATATCCTGGATATAAATTCGGGCCAATCTCTTTGAAGTATATGTAGTCATCATAGGAATGAAGTGTGCCAACTTGGTCAATCTGTCTACAATGATCCAAAATGCATCAAACTTCCGCAAGGTCCGCGGCAACAAAACTTCGAAGTCCATAGTGATGCGGTCCCACTTCCACTTGGGTATAGTCATTTGCTGGAGTAGGCCTCCTAGCCTCTGGTGCTCATACTTAACCTGCTGGCAATTCAGGCATCTAGCTACATGCTCAACTATGTCTTTCTTCATCCGTCGCCACCAAAAATGTTGCTTCAAGTAGCGATACATCTTCGTAGTACCTGGGTGAATGGAATATCGAGAACTGTGCGCCTCCTCTAGAATCCTCTCCCTCACGTCATCGACATTAGGAACACAAAGACGACCCCGGAATCGCAGAACAACATCCTCGCCAATAGAAACATCCTTAGCACCACCCTATAGTATTTTCCCTTTGAGAACTGCCAAATGCGAATCATCAAACTGTCGAGCCTTGATCTGCTCCAATAGTGAAGACTGGGCAACAACAAATGCAAAAACTCGATTGGGCTCTGAAATATCCAACCTCACAAGTCTGTTATCCAAGGACCGAATATCCAAGTCTAGTGGTCTCTCCTCTGTTGAAATGAATGCCAAACTACCCCTACTCTCTGCCTTTCTTCTCAAGGCGTCCGTGACTACATTTGCCTTACCCGGATGATAAAGAATAGTGATGTCATAATCCTTCAGTAACTCAAGCCATCTGCGCTGCCTCAAATTAAGATCCCTTTGCTTGAACAAATGCTGCAAGCTGTGATGATCAGTGTAAACCTCACAGGACACCCCATAAAGGTAATGCCTCCAGATCTTAAGAGCATGAACAATCGCGGCCAACTCCAAATCATGCACAGGATAATTCCTCTCATGGGGATTCAGCTGACGTGAAGCATATGCAATAACTCGACCCTTCTGCATCAATACACAACCCAATCCAATGCGTGAAGTGTTGCAATAGACCGTATACATCCCTGAACCGGAAGGCAACACTAGAACTGGTGTTGTAGTCAAAGCTGTCTTGAGCTTCTAAAATCTCGCCTCACAATCATCGGACCAACGAAACTGAACACTCTTCTGGGTCAATCTAGTCAAAGGTGCTGCAACAGATGAGAAGTCCTCCATGAACCGGCGATAATACCCTGCTAACCCCAAGAAACTCCTAATTTCAGTCGCCGAAGTAGGACGAGGCCAACTCTGAACTGCCTCAATCTTCTTAGAATCCACCTTAATGCCCTCTCCTGATACCACATGCCCCAAGAATGCCACGAAATCTAACCAAAATTCACACTTGGAGAACTTAGCATATAGCTTTTGTTCCCGCAAGGTCTGAAGCACCACCCTCAAAAACTGCTCGTGCTCCTCCATGCTACGTGAGTAAATCAAGATGTCATCAATGAAGATAATAACAAAGGAATAAATATGAGGCCTGAACACCCTGTTCATCAAATCCATAAACGTCGTTGGGGCATTGGTCAAGCCGAAGGACATTACTAGAAACTCATAATGGCCATATCTAGTACGAAAGGCAGTCTTCGGAACATCTGAGTCCCGAATCTTCAACTGATGGTACCTTGACCGCAAGTCGATTTTAGAGAAACACCATAGCACCCTGCAACTAGTCAAACAAATCATCAATACGCGGCAACGGGTAGTTGTTCTTAATGGTAACTTTGTTTAACTGGCGGTAATCAATGCACATCCGCATAGTTCCATCTTTCTTCTTCACAAATAACACTGGTGTACCCCAAGGTGATACACTCAGCCTGACGAACCCCTTTGATAGCAACTCCTCAAGTTGTTCCTTCAATTCTTTCAACTCTTTCGGAGCCATACGGTACGGTGGGATGGATATAGGCTGGGTACCCGGAGCCAAGTCAATACAGAAATCAATATCACGATCTGGTAACATGCCTGGAAGGCTAAAAGGAAACACATCGGCGAACTCCCGAACTACTAGCACGGAATCGATCATCGGAGACTCTGCGGTGGTATCCCGAACATAGGCTAGATAAGCAAAACAACCCTTCTCGACCATATGTCGAGCCTTCAGAAAAGAGATAACCTGACTAGACGTACTGACAGATGAACCCTTCTACTCCAATCTAGGAAACTCTGGCATTGCTAAGGTAACAGTCTTGGCATGGCAATCAAGGATGGCGTGATATAGGGATAACTAGTCCCTGCCCAGGATGACCTCAAAGTCTGTCATATCAAGTAATAGAAGGTCCGCTTTAGTCTCGTAACCATAGAATGTGACCACACAAGACCAATAGATGTAATCCACAACCACAAAATTACGTATAGCAGTGGACACATAAACATGAGTACCCAGGGATTCGCAAGGAATCTCCAGAAAATGAGCAAACAGGGATGACACATACAAATAGGTAGATCCTAGATCAAATAATACTATTGCATCTGGTCTGGCCGGAAAAGCATAAAATCTAGCTGGAGCGCCCCCCGGCTGGCCTCCGCCTACCTGACCTCCACCTCTGGGACGGCCTCTACCCACTTGCCCTAAGTCTCTGGGCGACCAGACGGCTGGTGCGGATACTGGAGATGAAATCATGGGCTGCTAGTCCTGCTGCACTGCCTTGCCCCGAAGCCTGGGGCAAAATATCCGCACATGACTAAGATCACCGCACTCAAAACAACCTCTCGGCACGGTGATGTGCTGCCCTGAAGTCTGATCGTGATGGCCTGAATACCCACCGGAAGAACCCTGAATAGCTGGTGGGCGATATGAACTCTCTAGCATAGCACTAAAGTAAGCACTAAAAGAACCCTGATAACCTGAGTACCCACTGGAAGAACCCTGAATAGCTAGTGGGCGATATGAACTCTCTGGCATAGCACTGAAGTAGGGTTGAACTGGAGCACCCCGTGGAGGCGGCGGTGCTGGATATGGGGGCCTACTGGGCTGACCCCTCCTGAACTGTCCTTTGCCCCCAGCTGGGGCACCTCTAAACTCCCTGGAGTAATGGACCCTCTTGTCCTGCTGCATCTGCTCCCTACCCCTCTGGCGATAGCCCTCGATCCTCCGATCAATTCCACTACTAGCTGGTAGGAAGTCCCCATCTCTACCTCTCGGGCCATACTAGCCTGATACCTGAGTGCAACTCTGCAACAAACCTCTGCACCCGCTCCACCTCAGTAGGGAGTATCATGAGTGCATGGTGAGACAACTCAGAGAATCTCGCCTCATAATTGGTCACAGACATCTGACCCTGCTGGAGCTGCTCAAACTGGAATCACAGCTCTTCCCTTTGAGAGGGTGGAATATACCTGTCCAAGAATAGGCGTGTGAACTGGCCCCAAGTCATAGGAGGAGAATCTGCTGGTCTACCAAGAAGATAAGACTTCCACCACCTACGTGCTCTGCCCTCCAACTGGAAGGTAGTGAAATCCACCCCGTGAGACTCCAATATCCTCATGTTGTGTAGTCTGTCCCTGCACCTATCAATAAAGTCCTGAGGATCCTCATGTCACTCACCCCTAAAGACCGGAGGGTGAAGTCTAGTCCATCTGTACAAAAACTTCTACTACTTGCCGACCGCAGCTAGTCTAGGCTCAGGTACAGCTGTTGGGACTCGCTGGGCTCCACTCATGGGGAGAGTGCCCGGGGTATGATATACATCGGCTGCATGCCCAGGAGCCTGATCCATAGGGGTCTGTGCTCCCCCTCCCGCCTGAGATGTGGTCGGGTCTGCTGAAAGTAAACTGGATTGGGTCATAGAATCCATGAATCATAGCATACGGCCCATGATCTCCTGGAAGCCTGGTGCTGTCATGAAATCGACCAGGGCTAGCTCTGCTACGGGCACCTCACCCTGCTCCTTGACTATAGGATCCTCCAATGGAACCGCTGGCGGTGCAACTGGAGCAACTTTGGGATATCCTCACCCCCTATCTCGGGCCAGTGCCCTCCCCCGGCCTCTACCTCGGCTTCTAGCAATAAGGGGGAAGCCACTCCCGGGTCTGGAACATCTGTTGCGCGCGTTCTCACCATCTGTGAGAGAATAAGAGGAAGAAACTTAGTATACCATCAACTGCATGATAGGAAATGAATAAGGAGTAGTTTTCCTAACATCCTATAGCCTCTCGAAGATAAGTACGGACCTCTCCGCACCGATCTGCAAGACTCTATTAGACCTGCCCATAACTTGTGAGACCTACGTGAACCTAGTGCTCTGATACCATATTGTCACGACCCAATTCCATATCAGGTCGTGATGGCGTCTAGCACCATTGCTAGACAAGCCAACAATGAATAACCTAATGATTTCCCATTAACGATTTTTCCCACGTAATGATCTTTTTATTTTACTTAAAAGATTTAATGAAAACCGATTTAAATTATTAAATGAAAACCATGAGAAACATTAATAACTGTAAGAACAAAACCCAAAATCACAAGTCTACTATTACGTGTCAAGATTTAGTGTCACAAGTATATGGGCAACTTAGTAGAATAAACAAAAGATATCTATCCTACTGCCTGAAAAGGAATAGACAGGAACAAGATAAAAAGGGGACTCCGGCATGCTATTGAACGGCTCAGGAGGGCAGCTCACCATGGAATCTCGAACCCAGATCAAGAATGCGCGCGGGATGGATATCCAGATGCACATGCCTCAGATCCTGCACAGTTAAGTGCAGAAGTGTAGCGTGAGTACATAAAATAATATGTACCCAGTAAGTGTCCCGCCTAACCTCGAAGACGTAGTGACGAGGGGTCGACTTGACACTTACTAAGGCTAATGATAATGAATTTAAAATTACAACTGAGCATAGATTACAATAAATATACTAAAACTCAAAAGTAAGTGATGGCAAATACCCCTTTTCACAATTTTAAATCACAAATTTATCTTCCATTTAAACATTGGAGCAATATCAGTTATGAGTATAGAATCCCAAAATATTCATGCACAAATAATGTCGAGGACGTACGACTCGAATCAACATAACGATATTTAAAATGTGCACTGCCGAAGGTCGAACGGCGCGGCATGAACCATAGATGCATCTATTTAATTTGTAGAGTCGCTCGACCCGCTCCACTAATATAAAACACTTAAAGAAACACAAGTTTTTCAATGGCAGTCAAGTGTTCTATCCATACCCTCAATTAACTGAAACTTATCCCTTTTGGATCTTCTTACAATTGTGGAAATTATGATTTAAGCAATTCAATTGACAAGTAAAGGCCCAATTATTTCAAGTATGGCATAATGAGGTCCTAGACTACCCGGACTTTAGCATAAGTAGTAGCTACGCACGGACTCTCGTCAATTGTACGTATGTGGCCCCCCGCAAATAGTCAAATATATTAGTTAATTCGTCTATGGGGAAATTTCTCTCTTACAAGGTTAGAAAGGAGACTTACCTCATCTCAAAGCCCACTTCCCGATTCAAGAGCGTGCTCAAACCTCCAAATTTGGTGCCAAACGACTCAAAACTAGTCAAACATTATATAAATCAATCAATTTACGCTCAAAAGTTCATACCCCCCGCTATTAAAGAAATTTCTCAACCCTAAATGCAGGATTCCTAAAATGCATCTCAGGGCCCACATGCCCGGATTCCGGAAATTTTCAAAGAAAGTTGTTATCCATAACCTCAGGAACATAAATATATGATTTTTACTAAGTTCCATAATCATTTTCGTGGTAAAATCCCATTTTAATCAAAACCTAGGTTTTTCATCTAACCCATGATTTCTACAAATTTTCATGTTAAGATCTACCCATAATCTATATATTAAACTCATATTAAGTAGAAATTACTTACTTCACAAAGCTAGGTCGAAATCATTTCCTTCAAAGCTCTCAAATCGCCCAAGAGTGAGAGAAAATGTGATAAAAATGTCCTAAGTCCGTATTAAATGAACTCTCACTGCCCAGCGACTTTTGCACTTGCGGTGCCTTGGCCACATCTGCGGTCTCGCACATACGGCAAATACCTCGCAGGTGCACTTTTCCCTCACCTGGCCAATCTCCGCATCTGCAAATAGAAGGGGCCGCTTCTGCGGGCCTAGTCGCACCTACGGTCGCGCTGGTGTGCCCAATCTTCCGCATCTGCGGTACCTGGGCTGCCCTTGATCTCTCGCTCATACGGCTCATGGCTCACACCTGCGAACCCGTACCTGCGGCTAGCCAAGCGCAGGTGCAATTATGACAGATCTGGGAGCTTCGGTTGTGGCTCTATGCTCCCAACTTGGTCCGAGCCTCGTCCGATCGACACTCGGGCTCCCGCCCGAACATACCAACAAGTTTAGAATCATAAAATGGACTCGCTCGAATTCTCGGAATGCCCGAAAAAACCTTAAAACTAAAAATCACATCCCAAAACTAATTGAATCAAACTTAAGAACTTCAAGTTCTTCAATTTACTTCCAATGCGCCGAAACGTATTTAAACTACTCAGAATGACCCCAAATTTTGCGTGCAAGTCTTAAATGACATTACGGAACTATTCCTGGTCTCAGAATTCTGTTTAGGCCTTGATATCATCAAAACCCGCTCCCAGTCAAATTTAAAGAACTTCTAAAACATTCAAGAACCAACTTTCACTATTAGGCGCCAAAATGCTCCCAGGTCATCCAAAACCTGATCCGAACATACGCCCAAGTCCGAAGTCATCATACGAACCTATTAGAACCGTCAAATCTCGATTCCAAGGTTATTTACTAAAAATGTTGACCGAAGTCAAACTTAGTGTTTTAGGCCAACATAAGGAACCAAGTGTTCTGATTTCAACCCGAACCCTTTCAAATCCCGAACTAACCATCCCTGCAAGTCATAAAGTAGTAAAAGCACGTATGGAAAGTCTTATTTAGGGGAACGTGGTTCTAGAAAGTAAAATGACCGATCGGGATATTACACTACACTTGCCACACATTTTTGTGCAGGTACATATGTGACTAGTGGCCTTGTGAGAGCAGAGGCGCGTATGCATGCGGGGACTTACTTGAGCTGCATTCCATATTACGACCCATATCCAGCAGAGTCTCCTTTAGAGTTATTTGTATTTTTCCTGTCTAAGTTGTATTCCGGAAAGATATTGTACTTTATTTTTACTTCTTAGTAGATGCTCATGCACTTGTGACACCGGATTTTGGGGTGATTATGGGTTGTTCTGTATTGAAATTGTTAAAAATATTATTATTTACACTGTGAATTCCATCTTTTACTATTTAATTAAAGGAAGATATGACTTCAAAAATTTTAAAATGAGAACCAAATTAAGTATTTATTTTTGGCTTGCCTGAAAGCGGTGTCCGGCGCCAGCACGACCTTTAATGGATTTTGGGTCGTGACAGAAACCCATAATGCATAAGAAAACATTTACACCAAAATGGAGTAGCAATTTCTGGGAGAAAAGAAAGGTTGAGAAAGAATTATTTTTTTGTCCGAGAGAATAAAGTTGGGTTGTTGGGTATGTTATTGGGCTATTGAGGAGTGGTCTTTATTGATCCTAATTGGTTGGTGGGCCATTAATAGTGTCACGACCCAAAATTCCACCTCAGGTGTCGTGATGGCACTTAGTCTCTAAGACTAGGTAAGTCAATTCCAATTTCATTTCAAGCCATTTTTTTTAAATTTTAAAAATAAATAATTGAAACCCACATCAGAAATAATTATAATAACCTCCCAAGACTGGTAATACTGAGTCACGAACTCTAACTGAATACATGCAATGATCTCAAGGATCGAATATACAATATTGTTCGAATAAGAGTTGACAGTACAATAAAATAGAAAGACTCCAAGGGACTGCGACGGCCAAGAAGCTCTACCTTGAATCCTTGCGATCAACACACTAACTCTGCCCGAGTCCGATATCTCCAATACTTGGCTTTGCACAAAAATGTGCAGAAGTGTATTATGAGTACACCACAGTCAGTACCTAGTAAGTATCAAGACTAACCTCGGTGGAGTAGTGACGAGGTACAATCAAGACACTCACTAGTCTAATAACCTGTGCAATATAGTATACAAAAATAATGTAAAATAAATGGCAGTGATAGCAACAACAATCAACTAGTGATGTAAATAGCAAGGCAGCAAGAACATCATAATTATTACTCAAACGAATAAGAAACACAGGTACAATCAATTAAACAAGTCATTCAAATATAAATCTTTCACATATAATTCTTTCGAATAAATACGTTACGAATATATTTCTTTCAAATAAATATCCTTTGAATATAAAACTCTTTAAAATAAAAATCTTGCAAATATACTCCTTTCAAATAAATATCTTTTGAATATAAAACTCTTTCAAATAAATATCTTTCGAATATACTTCTTTCAAATAAATATCTTTTGAATATAATTCCTTCAAATAAAAGTCACTATGTGACACCTCGTTTCATAATCATAAAATACGGGTCTCAGCCCCCTTTCATATTTTCACTGCACCTCGTGCCCATATTTCTGTCAATACCGTACGAACAACTCATGTGCCAATAATAAAAATCATTATATTTCTCTGGCACCTCGTGCCACATTTCATATCACATCTGCACGGACAGTTTACGTGCCAATAACATAATCATTATATTTTCATGGCACCTCGTGCCCACATTTTATATCACATCTGCACAGACAGTCACGTGGCAATAACATAATCCGCCCGACAATAGCCACAGGCTCACAATTTCAACATGAATCAGACTATTATCAAGTTATCAACAACAAGACAAGTTGCACGAGAGATAAAAATAAACACCAGAAAAAATCACAACATCATGTATCATCCCTTACAATAGCCACGTTTATCTCTTTTATAGCCACACGTATCACTCCATAATAATAGCCACCCATATCCCTCAGCCCTGACAATAACAATAACTACCCTTATCGCTCCTATAGCCACCATTATCGCTCCTATTAATAGCCACCCTTATCACTCTGCCCAGACAATATCCCAACACACATAACCACAGTGAAATGCCACCCTTATACCCACATAATGGTAACAGTGGAATGCCACCCTTATGTCCTCATAATAATAACTCAAATCACATAACAATTTACACGGAATATTATCACAACAACACAATACAGCAATTCATATCACAGTTTGCCCGTAGGCCATAACTAATT
This sequence comes from Nicotiana tabacum, assembly GCF_000715075.1. Lineage (NCBI taxonomy): Eukaryota > Viridiplantae > Streptophyta > Magnoliopsida > Solanales > Solanaceae > Nicotiana > Nicotiana tabacum. The sequence continues at coordinate 93,868,374 of NC_134102.1, forward strand.
CAAAAGACACGACAAATTCACTTAAATTTACAGGAAGTAGACCAAGGCTCCACACAATGTACACAAAACCTCAAAAACAACAACAACAGAGATGGAAAAATAACTCAGTATATGGCATGTAACGACCCGGCCGGTCGTTTCGAGAGTTATAGCCTCGTTTTCCCCATTTCTACTTCTTTTTGTGTTATTCAGTTATATTATATTATATCGAGTTAGTTGGTTCGGGTCCGGAAGGAACTCGAAGTGAAATAAGACACTTAGTCTCATAATTGAAAATTTTAAGTTAGAAAAGAGGACCATATATGGACCTATATGTAAACGACCTCGGATTTAAATTTGGATGATTCTAATAGCTCTGTATGATAATTTTGGGCTTAGGAGCGTGTCTGGAATATTATTTTGAAGTCCGTAGAGGAATTGGGCTTGAAATGCCGAAAGTTTAATTTTTGAGAAGTTTGATCGGGGGTTGACTTTTTGATATCGAGGTCGGAATCCGATTCTGAAAATTAGAATACCTCTGTTACGTTATTTATGACTTGTGTGCCAAATTTGAGGTCAATCGGATGTGATTTGATAGGTTCCGGAGTTGTTTGTAGAAATTAGAAATTTCAAAGTTCATTAGGCTTGAATTGGGGTGTAATTCATGGTTTTAGCATTGTTTGAGGTGATTTGAGGGTTAGACTAAGTCCGTATGATGTTTTAGGACTTATTGGTATATTTGGTTGAGGTCCCGAGGAGCTTGGGTGAGTTTCGGATGGTTAAAGGGTTGGATTTTGGACTTGGAACTCTGCTGGAATTTTTCTGATGCACCATCTGGTTTCCTTCATCGCGTTCGCGAGTGGAGCCTCGCGTTCGCGAAGAGGAACTGAGAGGCTAGCAATATTTGCTCTTCGTGTTCGCGAAGGGTGGACTGGGTGTGCATCGCGAACGCGAGAGGTGTTACGCATTCGAGAGGTGTTACGCGTTCGCGAAGAAGAGAGGAAGCAGCCGAAGACCCCAGGCAATTGGTCTACGCGTTCGCGTAGGGGGTGTCGCGTTCGCGTAGTGAGAGGGAACGAAGCATCGCGTTCGCGATGGGTTGAACGCGTTCGCGTAGAAGGCATTGAGGAAGAGGCATTTTTTTGTGATTCGCGAATGCGAGGGAGATGTCGCGTTCGCGAAGGAGGAATTTGGACGAGAGCAGTGAATTTAAGTTCTGGGCAGTGAATTTAAGTTCTGAAAATGGGACTTCGTCCCATTTTTAGTTTTTGGCGATCTAGAGCTTCAGTTTTTGGCGATTTGGAGCTCGGAAGTGAGGCGATTTTAGGTGATTTTCAGAGGAAACAACGGGGTAAGTGTTCTTAACTCAATATTGGTTAAATTACCCGAATCCATGGTTGTTTTAATCATTTAATTGGTGAATTGAGTTGGGAAAATTTAAAAACCCTCTTGGTTTAAATTGAAGATTTGAGGGTCGAGTTGGGGCCGGATTTTTGTAAAATTAGTATGGTTAGACTTGTGGTTAAATGGGTTTTCGGATTTTGTAATTTTTGTCGAGTTCCGAGACGTGGGCCCCACAGGCGATATTTGAGCTAATTTTTGTATTTTTATGGAAAATCATTATTTTCTTATGGAATTAATTCTAATGAATTTTATTGACTGAAACGAATTAATTATGACCAGATTCGAGGCGTTCGGAGACCAATTCGCGAGGAAAGGACATTGTAGAATAAGAATTTCACGGTTTGAGGTAAGTAACGATTGTAAATCTAGTCCTGGGGTATGAAACCCCGAATTTCGTATCATTCTACTATTTTGAAGTGACGCACATGCTAGGTGACGGGCATGTGGGGGTGCACTGTTGGGGATTGTGGCTTTGTCCGTCCCGCAGCAACTATAAAGTTGCATATTTTATGGAAATTATATGATATTTATATGTTTTAGAAAAAATTCTGTAAATTGGGTTGAATGCCATGTTTGGGCCTTGCGCTAAAGCTGTTTGGACCCTTAGGGGCTGTTTCTTACCATCCTCTCATTGTTTTCGATTGAAAATCTATACTCAGTCATGTTTATACTTGTTTACCGCATAACTCAGTTTTATGACTCTATTTTGATGCATATAAATGTTTTGGGCCGAATGCCCTGTTTTACTGAAATGCCCGAGTGGCTTGAGAGGTTTATGACTGAGTGAGGTCCGAGGGCCTAATTTGTGAGGATGAGTGTGGATCGGGGCTGCCCGCCTGCAGCATACTTTATTATTATAGCACGTGAGTTGTCCGTGCAGATTATAGCGCTTGGGCTGAAGGAGCCCCTCCGGAGTCTGTACACACCCCCAGTGAGCGCAGGTACCTACTGAGTGCAAGTGCCGAGTGCTGAGTGACTGGGAGGCATGAGTGATTGTGAGGCATGCCCGAATGGCAAGAGTGATTGTGAGGTATACCCGAGGGGCACGAGTGACTGTGAGGTTTGCCCTAGGGGTTGTTTATGATTTCATCATTTTTGCTCACCTTTGCATTTTTCCTCTATTAGAAAACTGCTGAAAAATATCTTTAAATGATTTTTACTGGAACTGGGTTTAAACGAGATGTTTTGATTCAAATCCTGATTTTTAAAGCATGTGGTATTTTACTGAGATTTCCTGATATGAACGATATAAGCTTTATTTCTCGTCACTACTGCTCAGTCTTTATTTATTGTTGTTACTTACTGAGTTGGCATACTCACGTTACTCCCTGTACCTTGTGTACAGATTCAGGTGTAGCTGGACACGGTAGCAGTTATTGAGTGTTCTGGTTGCAGATATTCTTGGAGATAGCAAGGTAGTTGTTTGGCGATCGCAGCCCCTGCTCTTCTCTCTCTTATCTTCCTCTAGTTGTATTTAGCTATTTTCCAGGCTGCGTTAGCCTTGATATTGTTAGATAGATTGTAATAGATGCTCATGACTAGTGACACCCGATGTCGGGCTTTTCTTTTCCGCACTTCTGTTTTCTTTGATTTGAACTCCTTAAATGAAGGTTTTATGTTAACTAGTATTGAAATTATCTTTGAAATGAAAAATATCGATTTTTTTGGAAATGAGTCGACTTGCCTAGTTCCACGATAGGCGCCATCACGACAAATTAGGTTTTGGGTCGTGATAGATTGGTATCAGAGCCTAGGTTACATAGGTCTCACGAGTCATGAGCGGGTTTAGTAGAGTCTTGCGGATCGGTACGGAGACGTCTGTACTTATCTTCGAGAGGCTGCAGAACCTTTAGGAAACTTCACATTCTTGAATTCTTATCGTGCGAATTTGTTGATTCTAGTAACTAAACATCTGTTGTTTCATTCTCTCATAGATGGTGACGACTCGTGCTACCGGTCAGGAGGGATAGACACCAGTACCACCAGCCAGGGCCGTGAGAGGCCTAGGCCGCGGTAGGGGCCATGGTAGGGGCAGAGGTACAGCCCGTACAACAGCTGGGGTATTACCTGCAAATCCACCGGTTATCCCATATCAGGACTAGGTTCCAGTTGTTGATGCACCGGCTCAGGCACCACATGTGCCTATTGTGATTCCAGGCCTTCAGGAGGCCCTAGCTCAGATTCTGACAGCGTGTACTAGCCTTGCTCAGGCGGTCTCTATTTCTACAGCCGCAACCACTTCTCAGGCCAAGTGAGGCACTTAGACTCCCGTCGCTCGCACACCCGAGCAGGTTATTCCGGGACTTCAGGCACCGGAGGCACCACCAGCCTAGCCGGTTGCTGTTGCTCAGGATTATGTGGTTCTTGCTATGCATGAGGATGATCAACGTAGGTTGGAAAGTTTTGGGAGACTCCAGCCACCACCTTTCAGTGGCACAGAGAGAGAGGATGCTCAAGACCTTTTAGATAGGTGTCAGAGGATACTCCGTACTGCTGGTATTTTGGAGACTTGTGGGGTCTCATTCACTACCTTTCAGTTTCCCGAGGCTGCACTCAGATGGTGGGAGACTTACAAGAGGCCCAGGCCTGTTGGCGCAGCACCCCTTACTTGGCAGTAGTTCTCCGTGGTCGTTTTAGAGAAGTTCGTGCCTCGATCTCGCAGAGAGGAGTTGCGCAGAGAGTTTGAGCAGCTTCGCCAGGGTGATATGTCTGTGACACAATATGAGATGCGGTTCTTTGAGTTGGCCCGTCATGCGATCTGGTTGGTTCCCACAGATAGGGAAAGGATCATGAGGTTTATTGATGGTCTCACTTATCAGCTACAGTTGCTCATGACCAGAGATAGGGTTTCAGGTGCTACCTTTGATGAGGTTTTCGACATTGCTCGACATATTGAGATGGTTCCTGGTGAGGAGAGGGTTGAGAGGGAGGCCAAGAGGCCTCGTGGTCAGGGTGGATTCAGCGGTGCTCCTTTTGGAGGTCAGTTCCAGCACGGTAGAGGTCGTCATTTCAGAAAGGCTCAGTTAGCTCGGCCATTTCATCGGGGTGTATCATCTGGCCATGGTTCTCACAGTTCTCATCAGGGCCACTCATCACTTAGTGCCCTTCCAGTTCAGAGTTCGCCCCGTGCTCCACCTGTTCAGGGCTCTTCCATGCCAGGTTCTTCTACCAGTCATCTCGGTGCTAGGGGTTCCCTTCAGTTTCCACCACCAGCACCAGGGAGTTGTTTTGAGTGTGGGGAGCTTGGCCATATATGGAGGCAGTGTCCTCGTCATCATAGAGGTCTATCTCAGCAGAGGAGTCAGCCTCTGACTATAGCACCAGTTACCTCACCACCCGCCCAGTCAGCTCGGGGTGGAGGTCAGTCAGCTAGGGGTCGCCCTAGAGGGGGAGGCAGATCAGGGGGTGGTCAGGCCCGTTTCTATGCTCTCCCTACTAGACCATATGTTATTGCTTCAGATGTTGTGATTACAGGTATTGACTCAGTTTGTCAAAAAGATGCTTCGGTATTATTTGACCCTGGTTCCACGTATTCATATTCTTCCTCGTATTTCGCCTATTTTCTTGATATGCCCCATGAGTCCTTAGTTTCATCTGTACATGTATCTACTCCTGTGGGCGATACTATTATTGTAGACCGCGTATATCGGTCATGTGTGGTGACTATTGGGGGTCTAGAGACCCAAGTGGTCCTTTTGCTGCTCAGTATGGTCGACTTTGATGTGATATTAGGTATGGATTGGTTATCTCCATATCATGTTGTTCTAGATTGTCACACTAAGATGGTGACATTGACTATGCTGGGAATTCTGAGGGTTAAGTGGAGCGGTTCTGTAGATTATGTACCAAGTAGGGTGATTTCTTATTTGAAGGCTCAGCGCATGGTTGAGAAGGGTTTCCTATCTTATTTGGCTTTTGTGAGGGATGTTAGTGCAGAGACTCTTGTCTTTGATTCTGTTCCGGTGGTACGTGATTTTCCGAATGTGTTTCCTGCAGACCTGCCGGGCATGCCGCCTGACAGGGATATTGATTTCAGTATTGATTTGGTGTCGGGCACTCAGCACATTTCTATTCCACCATATCGTATAGCACCGGCGGATTTGAAGGAATTGAAAGAACAGCTTCAGGAACTCCTTGAAAAAGGGTTTATTCGGCCTAGTGTGTCACCTTGGGGTGCACTGATTCTATTTGTGAAGAAGAAGGATGGTTCCATGAGAATGTGTATTGATTACAGGCAGTTGAACAAGGTCACAATCAAGAACAAGTATCCTTTGCCTCATATTGATGATTTATTCGACAAGCTTCAGGGAGCAAGGGTATTCTCCAAGATTGATTTGAGGTCCAGTTATCACCAGCTGAAGATTCGGGATTCAGATATTCTTATAACAGCTTTCAAGACCCGATATGGCCATTATGAGTTCTTGGTGATGTCGTTTGGGCTGACCAATGCCCCAGCAGCGTTCATGCATTTGATGAACAGTGTATTCCAACCCTATTTGGACTCATTCGTCATTATATTCATTGATGACATCCTGGTGTACTCTCGTAGCCAGGAGGAGCATGCTCAGCATTTGAATATTGTATTACAGAGATTGAGGGAGGAGAAGCTTTATGTAAAGTTCTCCAAATATGACTTTTGGCTCAGTTCAGTAGCATTCTTGGGAAACGTGGTGTCCAGTGAGGGTATTCAGGTGGACCCGAAGAAGATAGAGGCGGTGCAGAGTTGGCCCAGACCGTCCTCAGCCACGGAGATTAGGAGTTTTCTTGGTTTGGCGGGTTACTACCATCGCTTTGTGGAGGCATTTTCATCTATTGCATCGCCCTTGACCAAATTGACCCAAAAGGGGGCTCCATTCAGGTGGTTGGATGAATGTGAGGAGAGCTTCCAGAATCTCAAGACTGCTTTGACCACAGCTCCAGTGTTAGTTCTGCCATCAGCTTCAGGTTCTTACATCGTGTATTGTGATGCCTCGAGGATAGGCATTGGTTGTATTTTGACGCAGGAGGGTAGGGTGATTGCCTATGCCTTGCGCCAGTTGAAGACCCATGAGAAGAACTATCCTGTCCATGATCTTGAGTTAGCAGCCATTGTTCACGCCTTGAATATTTGGCGTCATTATTTGTATGGGGTTCATTGTGAGAGGCAGTATCTGTTAAAGTAGAAGGATCTTAATTTGCGTTAGCGGAGATGGTTGGAGCTTCTTAAGGACTATGATCTCACTATCCTGTACCATCCGGGGAAGGCCAATGTGGTGGCCGATGCTTTGAGTCGCCGGGCAGAGAGTTTGGGGAGTTTAGCATATCTTCCAGCAGCAGAGAGACCTTTGGCATTGGATGTTCAGGCCTTAGCAGGCCATCTTATCAGATTGGATATTTCGGAGCCTAGTCGAGTATTGGCTTGTGTGGTCTCCATATCTTCTCTTTATGACCGTATCAGGGAGTGTCAATATAATGACCCCCACTTACTCGTTCTTCAGGACAGGGTTCGGAGAGGTGATGCTAGGGATGTGACTATTGGTGATGACGGCGTGCTGAGAATGCAGGGCCGGATATGTGTGCCTAATGTAGATGGGCTTCGAGAATTGATTCTTGAGGAGGCCCACAGCTCGTGGTATTCCATCCATCCGGGTACCACGAAGATGTACCAGGATTTGAGGCAACATTATTGGTAGAGGCGGATGAAGAAGGATATAGTTGGGTTTGTGGCTCAGTGTCTCAACTGTCAGCAGGTTAAGTATGAGCATCAGAGACCGGGTGGCTTGCTTCAGAGATTAGAGATCCCAGAGTGGAAGTGGGAGAGGATCACCATGGACTTTGTAGTTGGGCTCTCACGGACTTCGAGAAGGTTCGATATTATTTGGGTTATTGTGGATCGGCTGACCAAGTCCGCGCACTTCATTCCAGTTGGTACTACATACTCTTCAGAGCGGTTGGCTGAGATTTACATCCGAGAGATCGTTCGCCTGCATGGTGTCCCAGTTTCCATCATTTCAAATAGGGGTACTCAGTTCACATCGCAGTTTTGGAGGGTCGTGCAGCGAGAGTTGGGTACTCAGGTTGAGTTTAGCATAACTTTTCACCCTCATACGGACGGGCAGTCCGAGCGCACTATTCAGATATTGGAGGACATGTTGCGTGCTTGTGTCATTTACTTTGGGGGTTCATGGGACCATTTTCTGCCACTCGCAGAGTTTGCATATAACAATAGTTATTAGTCGAGTATTCAGATGGCTCCGTACGAGGCTTTGTATGGGAGGAGGTATAGATCTCCGGTTGGATGGTTTGAGCCGGGTGAGGCTAGGCTCTTAGGTACAGACTTGATCCAGGATGCATTAGATAAGGTGAAAATGATTCAAGAGCGGCTTCGCACGGCGCAGTCTAGGCAGAAGTGCTACGCGGATAGGAAGGTTCGTGATATGTCTTTTATGGTTGGGGAGAAGGTTTTGCTGAAGGTATCACCTATGAAGGGTGTTATGAGGTTTGGGAAGAGGGACAAGTTGAGCCCCCGGTTCATTGGGCCTTTTGAGGTGCTTCAGTGAATAGGGGAGGTGGCTTATAAGCTTGCCTTGCCACCCAGCTTGTCGAGTGTGCATCCAGTATTTCATGTTTCCATGCTCTGGAAGTATATTGGAGATCCGTCCCTTGTTTTGGATTTCCGCACGGTGCAGTTGGAGGGTGATATGACTTATGATGTGGAGCCGGTGGCTATTTTGGATCGGCAGGTTCGAAGGTTGAGGTCAAAGGATATAGCTTCAGGGAAGGTGCAATGGAGAGGTCAGCCTGTGGAGGAGGCCACCTGGGAGACTGAGCGGGAGATGCGGAGCAGATATCCACGCCTATTCGGGACTCCAGGTATGTTTCTAGACCCGTTCGAGGACGAACGGATGTTTAAGAGGGGGAGGATGTAACGACCCGGCCGGTCGCTTCGAGAGTTATAGCCTCGTTTTCCCTATTTCTACTTCTTTTTGTGTTATTCAGCTATATTATGTTATATCGGGTTAGTTGGTTAAGGTCCGGAAGGAACTCGGAGTGAAATGAGACACTTAGCCTCATAATTAAAACTTTTAAGTTAAAAAAGTGGACCAGATATGGACCTATGTGTAAACGACCTCGGATTTGAATTTGGATGATTCCAACAGCTCCGTATGGTGATTTTGGGTTCAGGAGCGTATCCGGAATATTATTTGGAAGTCCGTAGAGGAATTAGGCTTGAAATGCCGAAAGTTTAAATTTTGAGAAGTTTGACCGGGGGGTTGACTTTTTGATATCGGGGTCGGAATCCGATTCTGAAAATTGGAATACCTCTGTTATATCATTTATGACTTGTGTGCAAAATTTGAGGTCAATCAGACGTGATTTGATAGGTTCCGAAGTTGTTTGTAGAAATTAAAAATTTCAAAGCTCATTAGGCTTGAATTGGGGTGTAATTCATGGTTTTAGCATTGTTTGAGGTGATTTGAGGGTTCGACTAAGTCTGTATGATGTTATAGGACTTGTTGGTATATTTGGTTGAGGTCTCGAGGGGTTCGGGTGAGTTTCGGATGGTTAAGGGGTTGGATTTTGGACTTGGAACTCTGCTGGAATTTTTCTGATGCACCATCTGGTTTTCGCATTCGCGAAGAGGAACTGAGAGGCTGGCAATATTTGCTCTTCGCATTCACGAAGAGAAGATCACGTTCGCGAAGGGTGGACTGGGTGTGCATCGCGAACGCGAGAGGTGTTATGCGTTCAGGAAGAAGAGAGGAAGCAACAGAAGACCCCAGGCAATTGGTCTACGCGTTCGTGTAGGGTGTGTCGCGTTCGCGTAGTGAGGGGGAAAGAAGCATCGCATTCGCGATGGGTCGAATGCATTCGTGTAGAAGGTATTGAGGCAGAGGCATTTTGTGCTTTGCGAACACGAGGGTGATGTCGCGTTCGCGAAGGAGAAATTTGGACAGGAGCTATTTTGTGCTTCGCGAATGCGAGGCACTAACCGCGTTCGCGAAGAAGAAAAGTCTGGGCAGTGAGTTTAAGTTCTGAAATCCCATTTTCAGTTTTTGGCGATTTGGAGCTCAGAAGTGAGGCGATTTTGGGTGATTTTCAAAGAAAACAATGGGGTAAGTGTTCTTAACTCAATATTGGTTAAATTACCCGAATCCATGGTTGTTTTTATCATTTAATTGGTGAATTGAGTTGGGAAAATTTGAAAACCCTCTGGGTTTAAATTGAAGATTTGAGGGTCGAGTTGGGGTCGGATTTTTGTAAAATTGGTATGGTTAGACTCGTGGTTGAATGGTTATCCGAATTTTGTAATTTTTGTCGAGTTCCGAGACGTGGGCCCCACGGGCGACTTTTGAGCTAATTTTTGGATTTTTATGGAAAATCATTATTTTTTTGTGGAATTAATTCCAATGAATTTTATTGATTGAAACGAATTATTTATGACCAGATTCGAGGCGTTTGGAGACCAATTCGCGAGGAAAGGACATTGTAGAATAAGAATTTTCGCGGTTTGAGGTAAGTAACGATTGTAAATCTAGTCCTGAGGGTATGAAACCCCGGATTTCGTATCATTCTACTATTTTATAGTGACACACATGCTAGGTGACGGGCGTGTAGGCGTGCACTGTTGGGGATTGTGACTTGGTCCGTCCCGTAGCAACTATAAAGTTGCATATTTTATGAAAATTATATGATACTTATATGTTTTAGAAAGAATTTCTGTAAATTGGGCTGAATGCCATGTTTGGGCCTTGCGCCAAAGCTGTTTGGACCCTTAGGGGCTATTTCTTACCATCATCTCATTGTTTTCGATTGAAAATCTATACTCAGTCATGTTTATACTTGTTTGCTGTATAACTCAGTTTTATGACTCTATTTTGATGCATATAAATGTTTTGGGCCGAATACCCTATTTTACTGAAATGCCCGAGTGGCTTGAGAGGTTTATGACTGACTGAGGCCGAGGGCCTGATTTGTGAGGATGAGTGTGGATCGGGGGCTGCCTGTCTGCAGCATACTTTATTATTATAGCACGTGAGTTGTCCGTGCAGATTATAGTGCTTGGGCTGAAGTAGCCCCTCAGTGAGCGCAGGTACCTACTAAGTGCGAGTGCCGAGTGCTGAGTGACTGGGAGGCATGAGTGATTGTGAGGCATGCTCGAGTGGCAAGAGTGATTGTGAGGTATTCCCGAGGGGCACGAGTGACTGTGAGGTTTGCCCGAGGGGCTGTTTATGATTTTATCATTTTTGCTCACCTTTGCATTTTTCCTCTATTTCAAAACTGCTGAAAAATATCTTTAAATAATTTTTACTGAAACTCGGTTTAAACAAGATGTTTTGATTCAAATCCTGATTTTTAAAGCATGTGGTATTTTACTGAGATTTCATGATATGAACGATATATGCTTTATTGCTCGTCACTACTGTTTAGTCTTTATTTATTATTGTTACTTACTGAGTTGGCGTACACACATTACTCCCTGCACCTTATGTGCAGATTCAGGTGTAGCTGGACACGGTAGCGGTTATTGAGTGTTCTGGTTGCAGATTTTCTTGGAGATAGCAAGGTAGCTGTTTGGCGATCGCAGCCCCTGCTTTTCTCCCTCTTATCTTCCTCTAGTTGCATTTAACTATTTTCGAAGCTGAGTTAGCCTTGATATTGTTAGACAGATTGTAGTAGATGCTCATGACTAGTGACACCCTGATGTTGGGCTTTTCTTTTCCGCACTTCTGTTTTCTTTGATTTGAACTCCTTAAATAAAGGGTTTATGTTAACTAGTATTAAAATTATCTTTGAAATAAAAAATATCGGTTTTTTTGGAAATGAGTCGGCTTGCCTAGTTCCACGATAGGCGTCATCACGACAGATTAGGTTTTTGGGTCGTGACAGGGCAACACCTTCATTAATCTAAATTCTTGATAATTATATTAACGCCTCAATTTAAACTTATTTAATTAATTATTTGCAGATGAAAAATTCATAATATAATTATTTTCAGGAAATATCAAATCAACAAACTCTTGGAATTCACATAAAAATTCAAGTAATAATCACACCAAATTATCATATAAAAATAAATAAATTTGACAAACAAGGATTGAGGCATGGAAAATAGAGGATTTAATAAATGCCAACAATTATCCAATTTACTACACAAAAATACCTAAGACTTTAACCCAATAAATTTTGCACATATAAGCCTGAGTACGTACTTGTCACCTCGCGTACACGGCTTTTCACATTTCACAAATGGCACATAAGACTCGATGCCTAAGGGGTAATTCCTCCACTCAAGGTTAGGCAAGATACTTACCTTTTTTAAGTTAGGCTGATATTCCAAAATATCCTTCTTGCTTGAATTGACCTCCGGACAACTCAAATCCATCCAAATTGATTGTATAACTTCATTAAAATTCATCGGAAACAGTTTTGGATAATAAAACGTCAACTTAAAATTTTGCATTAAAAGGTCAACCAAACCATTTACTCTGGACTTGCCTTAGGGATAATAGTAGATCCATTTCAAACATAACGAACCCCAAATCCGCAGTCATCCAGAGTGACCTCATTTCACGAGACCACGTTGTCTCAAAACCCACGAACTGTCTCATACCCTCCTTGTGCACGTATTCACATCTTCAACTGGTATACCCATTCTGATAATTTCTCTATGAATCCGAAGTTATTTTCTCTCATTCCTTCAGTGCTACACCGCATACCGATGATAACATAGAACACTTCAAGCCCTTTTTCATAATCTGCTGCAATGCTTGATACTGAGCCATACTACGGACGTGAAATCCTTAGGCACCGCACTTTAAATTTTAAATTATTTTTTGAATCCACTAGTACCGTTGTTGAGAGTCACCCACTCTGACTTGTTCCCAAATATGATCAAACTCCAAGGCTCTGCTAGCACATGAACTCCCTCTCAAAGAAGCACCAGGCTGAATCACCTTTCTTGTACATCACATCTACACAAAGCATAAATTCTGAGTCTTCCCAAAGCCTGAACATGAATCGATAAGGCCAAATATAGCACACATTCCCCCAAATCCTTTTCTCATATTACCACTGATGTTTTCTTGCTTTAGTCATAATAACCCGCCAATATGCCGATAACCAGAAACCTCAGAAGTAGACAACCATGCAATCCAATCATAGACGGTGGGGCTCTCCTACTTAGCTTGAAGCTACAATTGCATAACCCCGGAACCCACCAAAATTCTTTCTTCCTCATTAACACGATCTCGCACAATCGACCCGCCAAATTCCTCGGAATCTTCCTGTTAAACATTTCATGAATTTTGAATCACTAGCCACATTCACATATTCGACCTCTTACTGGATAGCCAGTAAAATTCTTCGTAGAAGCTTCATCAACACCACGCAACCACTAGCCTGCTCACAGGAGATAACCCACCTGTGGAAAGTCCATGCCGACACCTTCCAACGACGCTGCACTGAGTACAGTTACTATGAAATCCTTAAACCATCCTGAGCCCGTTCTTATTCACCGGTTGTACAAGTCCGTTCACTCCTCATGGACACCAACTAAAGGTGCGATAATACATTCCAATACGGAGTCATGTTGTATCCTTCTTCATATCAAGCAACTCATTTCCGTCGTATCCAACCTTCCTCCGTATAGCAGCCAATATTCCAAATTAAGCTCGTAGATCTAGTCATTGTCCACCATGAATCCCAAATCACTCTAAACCTTCCTCAAGGCGTGCAGCTATCCTACCATAGAACCCATATGCTACTCTGCCACTCTCCCACTTTGGTCAAACCCTCTCCTTTAGGTAACTTCCCGACTTCTGCTTTTCATACTTAACCTACTAGTAATTCAACCACCGCGAGACTCTCTTCCTCCGAGTCCTTCTGCATCCTTCATTGCCCAGTTGTTTCCTTAAATCAAAATCCATCTCTGTAGCACTTGGATTAATAGATCGCTACCAACTTTAAACCTCCCCGAAGATCACCTTTCTCGAGCCATCAACACTAGGAACACTAATTCGATTCTGAACCACAACATACCGCGATCTCTGACAGCCGCTTCCCCGGCCCCATACCACCATACCCCGCCCCGAAGGAGAATTGAAGAAAATTATAACACCGGCGAACTTAACACATTCAACAAGGACAACAATGCCACATCACAGATGAAAATTTCACCATGCTCGAAAATACCAAGTCTCGTTACTCCATCAACCCAACCCTGAACATTCATAGTCCAATTGCCTTTCCTCCGCTGGAAATAAAACGTTGAACCTCTGAATCATGCACTGAGAAAAACCTCATTTCAAGTCATTCACTGCCCCAACACATAGACAAGCATTTTACCATTACATCAATACTATGCGATAACAACTCATGAATTATCATAACAACCAGTGCCCAACTTCAAAACCATAGGAATTACTGATACTGAGCTGAAACAACAGGACAGCCTTTCGCAAGGCGACGACCATAGCCCAAGCAATTACGCAGGGAGAAACATCCTGCACCACATCTATAGTACCATTAAAATTCCTCGATTCCCAATTGATAACAAGCGCTTCACGTCGCATAAGATTGAGTAGGAAAGAAACAAAGGCACAAGCCTCAAAGAATCAAGAAGGGAAGTGCTCCTATCATTCCTGTAGACTCTCGGAGATAAGTACATACGTCTCCATACCGATCCGCAAAACTCTACTAGACTCGCTCATGACTCTTGCGACCTAAGTGAACCTAGTGCTCTGATATCAAGTTGTCACGACCCAAATTCCATTAGAGGTCGTGATGGAGCCTAACACCGCTGTTAGGCCAGCCAACAATAATTGATTAACTTAATTACTCATTTCAGTATTTTTGAAATCATAATTTCCTTCAATTAAATAGTAAGAGATAGACTTTACAAAGTAAATGATGGTATTTTCACAACTACAATACTGAACAGCCCATAATCACCCCCAAAACTCGGTGTCACAAGTACATGAGCATCAACTAGGAAATATATTAGAAATAAAACATATGTCTGAAAGTACAATTAGACAGGAGAGGGTAGATAAATCTGATAGAGACTCTGTGTGCTGCAAATTTGCAACATGGGATGTAGCTCACCTAAGTCCCCGAAATAGTCGTGCCTCTGCGCTCACAAGTCTGCTGGACATATATGCACTTGCACAAAAATGTGCAGCAAGTGTAGTATGAGTACGTAAATTAATGCGTACCTAGTAAGTATCTAGTCTAACCTCGAAGAAGTAGTGACGAGGGGTTGACTCCGATACTTACTATGGGCTAACAATAAATACTGATATTATATTTAAGCATGGATTGTATGAAACAGCTATAAACTCAATAAGAAGAAGTGAGTGGACAATTCTTTTATTAATAGGAATTTTTTCCAAATCTATTCTCGTCACTAAGCAATTTATATCTCAAGCCAAAGAAGCAATATCAATTATAATTAGTTCCAAAGATTTATCATGCGCAAATTATGACGAGGTCGTACGGTCCGATCCAACATAATATTTAAATTGTCCACTGCCGAGGGTCGAACGGAACGAACCATAGATGCATCTATCTGCTACCGAGGCGTTCGGCCCGCTCCACAAAAGAGAAAATACATTTACAACAACCAATTCAAGATTTATTAAGGGGCATTTATTCAAGGGAATACCAAAATCTCATTAACGGTCAAGAAAATGAAGTTTAACCTTTTAAAATTCCTTTATCAAGTTTCAATATGAATTAAGCATTTAAATTAACAAGTAGGGCGCAAACATCGCAAGTATAACATGATTTGGGTCCTAGACTACCCGAACATAAGCATAATAGTAGCTACGTAGTGACTCTCGTCACCTCGTGCGTATGTAGCCCCCACAAATAGAAGCACATATTAAATTAATTTACCTATGGGGTTAATTCCCTCTTACAAGGTTAGAAAAGAGACTTACCTCGCTCTGAAATTCCATAACCGGTTCCAAAGCCTTTCCAACAACTCAAATTGATGCTCATCGCTCCAAAACTAGTCAATAAAAAGTCCACTCCCTATCAAACTTCTCAAAATCATCCAAATTTTTAACTTTTGCCAATTGATGCCGACATAACCTACGGACCTCCAAATCAACATTTGGACATGCACCTAAGACCAAAATCACCATATGGATCCATTCCCATGCTCGGAATCCCAAACGGACGTCGATAACGTTGAAATACACTTCAACCCAAATTCATGAAATTCTTTCAAAATGCCAACCTTCCACAATAGGCGTTGAAACGCTCCTGTGTCGTCCAAAACCCAATCCGGATATACGCTCAAGTCCAAAATCATCATACGAACCTGTTGGAACCTTCAAATCCCGATTCCGAGGTCGTTTACTCAAAAGTCAAACATTAGTCAATTCCTCCAACTTAAAGCTTCTCAATTTAGAATTTTCTTTCCAAATCTACTCTGAACTTTCCGAAACTCAATTCTGACCACACGTACAAGTTATAATACTTGAAGTGAAGCTACTCATGGCCTCAAACCACCGAACGATATACTAGAGTTCAAAACGATCCGTCGGGTCATTACATCTACGGAGCATAAAAGTAAATCTACAATTAAAGTCCACAATGCATAAAGTAAATCACAATTAAAGTCCATAATGCATAAAGTAGATCCACAATTAAAGTCTACTAGTGTAAAAAGTAATCCATAATCGAAGTTTACGGAACATAAAATTAAATTCACCATTGAAGTATACGAAAAATTAAAATCCACGAGAAATTAAAATTGATAATTGATAATTAGTTATTGATAATTAAAGATTGGAAACTGTCGATTGAAAGCTGGTAATTAAATATTTATTAGAATTGATAATTGATGAATGAAGATTGATAATTAAAGACCATAAGTTTGTATTTGAAAATTGGAAGAATGAAAGATTGATAATTGAAAAATGTAGATTGTCGTTGAAGTTCCCAAATATGTACATATATATAACATATGCCGAGTAAACATTGAAGGTTGATAATTAAGAATTGGAATTGAAGAATGATGGTTAAAATTGAAGAATGATAACTGAAATTGAAGTTGAAGATTAAAACTTGATACGTGATGGTTGAGATTGATGATTGAACATTGAGGATAGACGCCTAAAGATTAAAGATTGATCATTAAATTTTACGAGTTTGTTGTACAAATATATATAGTATTAAAAATATTACTCCATTTAAGTCCACAAAATTTTGTATATAAGCCTATATAATCTACTTTTTGAACAATAGGAAAAACTTTTGAAACTCAATTTAAAGTTTTAAAATACTATGTATAAATATAAAATCTTCCAAATTTTGAAATGTGATTTAGCTTTAAAGTCCATTTTATAAAAATCTTAGACCCATGGTTTTATTAATTTATGACTCGCGGGGATGGTTGGTTCGGGATTTGGAAGTGTTTGGGTTGAAATCGGAACACTTGGTTCCCTAAGTTGGCTTTAAATGGCCAAGTTTGACTTCGGTCAACATTTTGAGAAAACGACCCCGGAATCGGGATTTGACGGTTCTAATAGGTTCGTATGATGATTTTGGACTTGGGCGTATGTCTGAATCGGATTTTGGATAACCCGGGAGCGTTTTGACGCTTAATAGTAAAAATCAACTATTTGAAGGTTTAAAATTCTTTAAATTTGATTTAGAGTAAACTCTTTTCATCACATCCGAACTTCCCAAGTGTAGAATCCACCTCAAGGATCATCTCCCTCGAACTCTAAATATTGGAACACCGATTCGACCTCGAAGTCACAATACACCACCATCTCTGATAACCACTTCTTAGGTACCATCTTACAATACCATGCCCCCATGAAAAATAAATGAAGAACGTTATATTAACGAGCCTTAATGTGTTCAAACAAGGACGACAACACCACAACATAGACAAGAATTCCACCAAGTTCGAAGATATCAAATTTCGCTACTCTATAAGCGAAGGATTGAACACCCATAACCCAATTACCTCTCTTGTGCTGGAATTAAATATCGAATCTTCCAATCACGAACTGAAAACTCCTTTCCTGAAGCACTCGCTGCCGCAACATATGAGTAAACACCCTGTCGTTCACACCAATATTGCATGATAATCAATGCATGAACATTATAATACATTATGTATAGATGCGAAACCATATGCAACACTAATACTAGGCTGAAATGACAGAACACCCCTCCACAAGGTAACGATAATAGTTCGTATGTATACGCAGGGAAAAACATACTGCACTATATCTATAGTATCTCCACAACTTGTCGATGCCCAGTTGATATCGAATGCCCGACATCGCATACGAATGAGTAGGAAGGAACTTAAGGCATAAGCTTCAAAAAAATCAAATCGCACGACAAAGAATCAAGAAAGAGAAGTTCTCCTAACAGTCGTGTAGCCTTTCGAAGATAAAAATAGACGTCTTCGTACCGATCCGTAACACTCTACTAGATTTGTTCATGACTTATGAGACCTACGTGAACCTAGATCTCTGATACCAAACTGTCACGACCAAAATCCCACTATAAACCGTGATGGCGTCCAACGTCATTGTTAGGCAAGCCAACAATTAATTTAACACATAAATCGATAATCCAAAATGCATTTTAAAACAATTTAGAAAAATAGAGAGTGAAAATAGTTCGTTTTTATAGAAAATATAGATATTACTATTTTAAATGTTCGA
Organism: Nicotiana tabacum; assembly: GCF_000715075.1. Classification (NCBI taxonomy): domain Eukaryota; kingdom Viridiplantae; phylum Streptophyta; class Magnoliopsida; order Solanales; family Solanaceae; genus Nicotiana; species Nicotiana tabacum. Next base: position 93,886,436 of record NC_134102.1, read on the forward strand.
ATGAGGCCAAAATATAAACCAAAAAAATCATAGCGCAATACAACCAAGAGCAAGATCTAAATCCCCAAAACCTGGTGTCACAAGTGTATGAGTATTTACTAGGGAGTACAATACTAATACAACATCTGTCTAGAATATAAAATAGACATGATAAAATAAATGTATATGATGGCGACTCCGTGTGTTGCGGATCATAACATGGAATGCAACTCACCATAAATTCCCCTTAGCAGTTGCGCCTCTGCACCCAAATGACCACAAAAGCACATGTCTCAATACCTACACAATCAGTGCAGAAGTATAGTATGAGTACGTAAATCAACGCGTGCCCAATAAGTATCTAGCTTAACCCCGAAGAAATAGTGACGAGGGGTCGACATCGACACTTACTAGTGGTCTAATAAATCAGGCATAATAAATGTATATAGGAATAAGGCATGACAGGTAAAACAATGAAACAAATACGTGCATAACAAGATCCTCAACGGAAGAATAAATACGAAATACTCGTTGACCGGATACAACCTCAAATGGAATACCAGATAAAATATCACATCTCAAGTCAGGAAGATTCATAAGTACGTCGACTCCTTATCAATCATTTCGCATGATTCTGTCGAGGCGAACATCCTGATCCCATAAAAGTATTTCATAGAACTACCGAGGCAAACAACTTGATCCCATGAGAGTATGTTACATAGTCCTACCGAGGCGAGCAGCCCGATCCCATAAGAATATGATACATAATACTGTTAAGGCGAATGACTCGATCCTATAGAAATATTATATATGATATTGCCAAGGTGAACAACACGATCCCATAAGAATGTGTTACTCTGTCGAGGCGAACAACCCGACCCCATAAGAGCCCGATCTCAATAGAATATGAAACTTTGACGGGTCCATGGCCCCACTAATGAACATGCGTGTGATTTATAAAATTCAAGAAAACTTTTGGACGAATACGCACAACACGAAAGAGAATGCATAAAGGGAAGTACAATTTCCATGACTAATCAAGTAGCTCGTCAAGTATCTAAAATAGCAAGTCTGATACTCTACGCAAGTGTAGTCTCGGGCTAAATATAAATTAAAGTATTTAAATAAGAAAAATTAGCTCAAATAGTACAATCAAGGTCCCGGAACACCGCCCCAAGTCCGATAATACCAAAGTCCACTCTAATTCAAACTTAGCAAGTTTCAAAACCTTCAAAATGCAAACTTCCGATAATATGCATCGAATTGCTCTTAAACCATCTGATACTCAACCCGTACATACGCCCAAGTCTGAAATTACCTTACGAACATATGGGAACCTTCAAATCCCGATTCTGAGGTTGTTTAATCAAAAGTCAAACCTTGATCAACTCTTCTAACTTAAAGCTTCCGAATTGAGAATTATTCTTCCAAGTCAACTCTGAACTTCTCAAAAATCTAATCTGACTACACGTGCAAGTCATTATACATATAGTGAAGCCACTCAATGTCTCAAACCGCTGAATGATATATTAGATCTCAAAATAATCGGTCGGGTCATTACAAGTTGTGTCACACTAATACATCACATAAAAAAAGAATTAAAGTTTAAAAAAGTAGAATACGGTAACAACATCGCCAAACATAGCTCGAACCTATATCCCACAACAACAAATTATCTCATCTTAAACAGCCAAAGGTTATTCTAAGAGAGAAAGGACGTCCAGAAAAGTCTCTGTGATTTGCAACAAGTTTTTCCTTAAATACAAGAAAGTCCAGACTTAGATTGTATTCAGAGAAGAAGAATGGGAAGTTTTTATGTTCGGTGTGTGGACTAGAGGGTTATAATACAAAAACATGTAGGTATCTACCAAAATAGATAGTTTGAAACACTAGGCTTCGTATTTCATACATTTTGAGTAGTCAACTTTCAAAAACAATTGTGTTTCACTTGACAATAAAGAATTCAATTTAGAATATATGTTGTAATTATATAAAGTTGTGGCCTTCGTCTCCAAGCCTCATTTTCGACCCAAATCAGACCTAAACTCTCTCTAAACCTCCTAAACATATCCTTAGGGTTTTGGAAGAAAAATCAAAGATGGAGAAGGTGAAACAAGTGGATTCAAGTGTTAGGAATCCGAGCTAGTCGATAGTTCGCTTCTTTCCCTCTTCGTGGATGATTGAGGAAGTTCAAATATTTGTGGCCACAAATATTTAAAGGGGTGAAAATTAAATATTTGTGTGCTATAAGATATTTTATTCACCCCTTTACTTGGGTTGAGTTGTCTTAAGGCCATAACAAGCCTAGATGTTGAAGCAAAACATGTTAAACTTGAAGATGGAAGTATGCTTGAGGTATTGTGCGTATAGAACTATTTTGGAAGGCTTTTAAGCTAGGTTTTGTCTGGTTCTTGATGTAGTAGCTTGGGTGTATTTTGTTTGATGTTGTTCTTGTCGGTTTTGGTATTGGTTTGAATTGAAAAGAAGTGATATTGGTGCAACCCAATTTTCTGAAAAATGTAGTTGTGTTGTTGTTGATTGTTGGCCTATTTGGGAGGCTTAATATTATTATTGTTGATGTTGTTTGGTCGGTTTGATGATTGTTGTAACTTTTGGGAAGTCATATAAATAGGAGGTTGTCAGTTTTATTGTAGAATAAAGTGTGTCATTCAAATTCGATAAGTTATGGAATTCATATTGTGACGATAGTAATGTTCATTCCTTGTAGACATAAGAGTTGTAGGTTAAGTTAGCTTGAGGATTGGACGTAATATTATGAGGTATGTTAAGTCTAATCCTTCTTTCTTTTGGCATGATCCAGGTAACGAAATATAAATATATAAGTTATTAAATAAATGGTTCTACTCTTAATAGTTAAGGATGTCTACATTATTCATTTATGTGAAATGTAATTCAAAGTATGTCTAAGTATGTTCCTAATTCCCTATTGATGCATACGATAAAAATATCCTAATGATCGTAAAAGGCTCTTCATGCATTTACCATTGAGCTACACCAAGTTGGGCAGTTACGCATTTACCACCGAGCTACGGCCGGTCGGGTAGTCATACATTTACCATCGAGCTACGACCGGTCGGGCAGTCATGCATTTACCACCGAGCTACGATCGGTTGGGCAATTACATATTTACCATCATGCTACGGCCGGTCGGGCAGTTACCACTGATCAGTTGGGCAGTCTATTACGATATGGATAATAGTCCCAAAGAGAGGCATTAAATATATAAGTATAATTAGTATGCATATCATGGACCTCAGTGGAACTTCAGAGGTTCAGGTTGGTTCTTATATCTCTCTTACTGATATTGACTTATTGTTATGTTTCATTTCTGCCTCACATACTCGGTACATTATTTGTACTGAGGTCCTTTTTGCTTTGGATATTGCATTCATGCCTGCAGGTGTAGGTAATCAGTTTGAGGAGCCCTCATAGTAGACGAGGTTATCATTCAGCAAAGGGTCTGTAAGACTCCACTCCATTTAGAATGCAACCTAATCTATAAGTCATCATGTTAGAAATTTGCTACAGACTTATGGCTAGGTCGGGGTCCTGTCCCGGCCATGTTTTAATGTCAAATAATCTTAGAGGCTTTGTAGACATAGGTTCATTATGTATATCATGTCATAGGCCTTGACGACCCATGTGTATTCATGTTTTGAGTATGATGGTTCGCTAATACAACGTTTGCCCACTTACAGTTATAAATTACGAGTTGTGGCCATATTGGCCCATGATAGTAATAGAAAAAAATGAGTTCAGCCAAGTCGACCTATGTATGTTTTAGTGTTTGTCGAATGATAATGAGTTACAGAGTGGTTCACTAGGGCCAGTATGGCATCGGGTGCCAGCCATGCCTCCTCAGGTTGGAGCGTGGCAAAGTGGTATCAGAGCACTTGTGTCCTAGGGAGTCTACAAAGCCATATCTAGCAGAATCTCACTTATGGGTATGTTGCGCGCCACACTTATAATTGAGAGGCTACAAAGCATTTAGGAAATGTTACCCTTCTTTCGTTTCCAGATCTTGCCATAGAGATGAGTTATAAGAAGTTAATATGAAGCTTCTGCCAGATTTTGTATGCACCAGAGGTGCAAGTATTATAGTAGAGCTTTATGGTGTGGATGTAAATTCCACCTATGTGGAAGGGAAGTTACGAAAGTGATAGAAGATACAATGCGATATTTAAGGGTAAGTAAGGTAAATGTGAAGAAGGTACGAGATACTCATGTACAAAAGGTTGTGAATAGTCCAGAATTTAGATAGAGGGCTATAAGCATCGTGATTCAGTATCCAAAAATGATAGTGGTGCCGTTACTAGCATATCTAAGAGCGTATGGATTCTAAATAAGGAGAGGTCTATTTACGAGAGTAAAGAAGAGTTAGAGGTGATGTGATGTCTCGCTTGAGGTTCTAGAACAACATAAGCAAATATATATGGTGTTATCAAGTTAAATGAAGGTTGCGAGAAGTATTTATAGATACGTAGGTTGCAAGCTAAAGTATGGTAGAGTGATAAGGTTTTAGGTTGACATTAGTAAAGAAATAAAAAGGTGGGTGAGTATGTGACGAGAATAGGTAAGGCCTCGGGATTAAGCTCATCAAAATAAGAGAGCTTACGGTTTTCGTAAGTTATAGAAATATCAGTATAGCCTAAATGAACTCGGGGGAGTTTAAGACTAGGAGGATTTTGAAGAGATGGAATGCTGCCCTAGTAGTAGAATAAGAGTGTAATTACGACAAATGATAAGTGGAATACCAATCTTGCACGACCCAAACTAACCCCTGTCATAATGGCGCCTATCGTGGAACTAGGCAAGCCGACTCATTTCCAAACAAATTGATATTTTCATTTCGAAGATAATTTCAATACTATTTAACATAAAACCTTCATTTAAGGAGTTCAAATCAAAGAAAACAGAAGTGCGGAAAAGAAAAGCCCGACATCGGGGTGTCACTAGTCATGAGCATCTACTACAATCTGTCTAACAATATTAAGGCTAACTCATCTTGGAAAATAGTAAAATACAACTAGAGGAAGATAAGAGGGAGAAGAGCAGGGGCTGCGATCGCCAAACAGCTACCTTGTTATCTCCAAGAAAATCTGCAACCAGAATACTCAATAACCGCTACCATGTCCAGCTACACCTGAATCTGCACACAAGGTGCAGGGAGTAACGTGAGTACGCCAACTCAGTAAGTAACAACAATAAATAAAGACTGAGCAGTAGTGACGAGCAATAAAGCATATAACATTCATATCATGAAATCTCAGTAAAGTACAACATGCTTTAAAAACCAATGTTTGAATCAAATCATCTCGTTTGAACCCGGTTCGAGTAAAAATCATTTAAAGATATTTTTCCAACAGTTTTTCAAACAAAGGCTCAATGCAAAAGTGAGTAAAAATGATGAAATCATAAACAGCCCCTCAGGCAAAACAGCACTCATATACAGCCCCTCGGGCAAACCTCACAGTCACTCGTGCCACTCAGGCATACCTCACAATCACTCATGCCTCCCAGTCACTCAGCACTCGGCACTCGCACTCAGTAGATACTTGCGCTCACTGGGGGTGTGTACAGACTCCGGAGGGGCTCCTTCAGCCCAACGCTATAATCTGCACGGACAACTCACATGTTGTACGGACAACTCACCTAATATAATAAGTATGTTGCAGGCGGGCAGCCCCGATCCACACTCATCCTCACAATCAGGCCCTCGGCCTCACTCAGTCATAAACCTCTCAAGCCACTCGGGCATTTCAGTAAAACAGGGTACTCAGCCCAAAACAACATTTATATGCATAAAAATAGAGTCATAGAATTGAGTTATGCAGTAAACAAGTATAATCATGACTGAGTATAAATTTCCAATTGAAAACAATGAGAGGATAGTAAGAAAAAGCCCCTAAGGGTCCAAACAGCACTGGCACAAGGCCCAAACATGGCATTCAGCCCAAATTTACAGAAAATCTTTCTAAAACATATAAGTATCATATAGTTTCAACAAAGTATGCAACTTTACAGTTGCTACGGGATGGACCAAGTCACAATCCCCAACAGTGCACGCCCACACGCCCGTCACCTAGCATGTGCGTCACTAAAAATAGTAGAATGATACAAAATCCGGGGTTTCGTACCCTCAGGACTAGATTTACAGTCGTTACTTACCTCAAATCGGTCAAATCTCTACCCCGCAATGCTCTTGCCTATGGACTCGGCTTCCAATTGCTCCGAATCTATTCACAATCAGTACAATACCATCAATATGCACTAATGGAATAAATTCCACAAGAAAAGCTACAAAATTAGACCAAAATCCGAAATTGGCTCAAACCCGGCCCCCGGGACCACGTCTCGAAATCCAAAAAAATTTACAAAACTAGAAAGCTCATTCATTCACGAGTCTAACCATACTAAATTTATCAAAATCCGACATCGTTTGGTCCTTCAAATCCTTAAATTACTCTCCAAAGATTCCAAGCCCTTACCCCTCATTTTCACTAATTACCATGATTAAATAACGGAAAATTACCATATATACAAGTATTAGGCTTAAACAACTTACCTCACTGATAGCCCTTGAATCACCCTTCAAAACTACCTCCAAAAGCTCCAAACACCGTCTTGAAAATGGTGGAAATGAACCAAATTCGCGAAGGGTTCTATTTATGGTTTCTGCCTAGGTTTTTCGCACCTGCGGCCCCTTTTCTCGCACCCGCGTGACCGTACATGCGGTCCAAGGAGCCGCACCTGCTCATCTCACTTATCCGCCCAGACTCCGCATCTATGGCAATATCCGTCACACCTGCGAAGGCGCATCTGCGCGTTTCCTCCACTTATGCGAAGCCTGCCCAGGATTCCCCTTTCCGCATCCGCGCCCCAGGTTTCGCACTTGCGGGCTCACAGATGCGACCTCCAACTCGCACCAGTGCAACCTGCCTAGCCCAGCGTTGCCCGAACCTGCACACTCCCCACGTGCACCAGCGGCCTCGCACTTGCGACTCTTCCATCCGCAGGTGCGGAAATAGCAGAAGCAGCAGCTCCATCTGCATTTTCCAACTTTGACAAATTCGTTAACCACCCGGAATCACCCCGAGGCCCTCGGGACCTCAACCAAAAATACCAACAAGTCATATATCAACATACCAACTTAGTCAAACCTTCGAATCACTCAAAACAACATCAAATCATCAAATTACCCTCGGATTTAAGCCTAAGAACTTCTAAATTTCCAAATTCGGCAACCGGTGCCGAAACCAACTAAACCACGTCCGAATGACCTTAAATTTTGTACACACGTCACAAATGTCACTTCGAACCTACTCCAACTTCCGGAATTCCATTCCGACCCCGATATCAAGTTTTCCACTGCCAACCGAAATCGCCAAATTTAAAATTTTGCCAATTCAATCCTAATTCTACCACTGACCTCCAAATCACATTCCGGACGCACTCCTAAGTCCAAAATCACCTAACAGAGCTAGCGGAACCATCAAAATTCAAATCTGAGATCGTTTACACATAGGTCAATATCCAGTTGACTTTTCCACTTAAGTTTCTACTTAAGAGACTAAGTGCCTCAATTCACTCTCAAACCACTCCGGTCCCGAACCAACTAACCTGATATAACATAATATAGCTGAATAACACAAAAAGAAGTAGAAATAGGGAAAACGGGGCTATAACTCTCGAAATGATCGGTCGGGTCGTTACATCCTCCCCCCCCCTTAAACATTCGTTTGTCCTCGAACGGGTCTAAAAACATACCTGGAGTCTCGAATAGGCGTGGATATTTGCTCTGCATCTCCCGCTCGGTCTCCCAGGTGGCCTCCTCCACAGGATGACCTCTCCATTGCACCTTCACTGAAGCTATAGCCTTTGACCTCAACCTGCGAACCTGCCGATCCAAAATAGCTAGTGGCTCCACATCATAAGTCATATCACCCTCCAACTGAACCATGCTGAAATCCAAAACATGGGACGGATCTCCAATATACTTTCGGAGCATAGAAACATGAAACACTAGATGCACACTTGATAAGGTGGGTGGCAAGGGAAGCTTATAAGCCACCTCTCCTATCCTCTGAAGCACCTCAAAAGGCCCAATGAACCAGGGACTCAACTTGCCCCTCTTCCCAAACCTCATAACACCCTTCATGGGTGATACCTTCAGCAAAACCTTCTCCCCAACCATAAAAGACACATCACGGACCTTCCTATCCGCGTAGCTCTTCTGCCTAAACTACACCGTGCGAAGCTGCTCCTGAATCAATTTCACCTTATCTAATGCATCCTGGACCAAGTCTGTACCTAAGAGCCTAGCCTCACCCAGCTCAAACCATCCAATCGGAGATCTACACCTCCTCACATATAAAGACTCGTATGGAGCCATCTTAATACTCGACTGATAACTGTTGTTATATGTAAACTCCGCGAGTGGCAGAAACTGGTCCCATGAACCCCCAAAGTCAATGACACAAGCATGCAACATGTCCTCCAATATCTGAATAGTGCGCTCCGACTGCCCGTCCTTCTGAGGGTGAAAGGTTGTGCTCAACTCAACCTGAGTACCCAACTCTCACTGCACAGCCCTCCAAAACTGCGAGGTGAACTGAGTACCCCTATCTGAAATGATAGAAACTGGGAAACCATGCAGGCGAATGATCTCCCAGATGTAAATCTAAGCCAACCGCTCTGAAAAGTAAGTAGTACCAACTGGAATGAAGTGCACGGACTTGGTCAGCCGATATATAATAACCCAAATAGCATTGAACTTCCTCGAAGTCCGAGGGAGCCCAACTACAAAGTCCATGGTGATCCGCTCCTACTTCCACTCTAGGATCTCTAACCTATGAAGCAAGCCACCCGGTCTCTGATGCTCAAACTTAACCTTCTGATAGTTGAGACACCGAGCCACAAACCCAACTATATCCTTATTCATCCTCCTCCACCAATAGTGCTGCCTCAAATCCTGGTACATCTTCGCTGCACCCGGATGGATGGAATACCGCGAGTTGTGGACCTCCTCAAGAATCAATTCTCGAAGCCCATCTACATTAGGCACACATATCCGGCCCTGCATTCTCAGTACACCGTCATCATCAATAGTCACATCCCTAGCATCACCTCTCCGAACCATGTCCTGAAGAACGAGCAAGTGGGGAGTCATCATATTGACGCTCCCTGATACGGTCATAAAGAGAAGACCTGGAGACCCCCACAAGCCAATACCCGACTAGGCTCCGAAATATCCAATCTGATAAGCTGGCCCGCTAAGGCCTAAACATCCAATGCCAAAGGTCTCTCTGCTACTGGAAGATATGCTAAACTCCCCAAACTCTCTGTCCGGCGACTCAAAACATCGGCCACCACATTGGCCTTCCCCGGATGGTACAAAATAGTGATATCATAGTCCTTAAGAAGCTCCAACCATCTCCACTGACGCAAATTAAGATCATTCTACTTTAATAGATACTGCAGACTCCGGTGATCTGTATAGATCTCACAATGAACCCCATACAAATAATGACGCCAAATATTCAAGGCGTGAACAATGGCTGCTAACTCAAGATCATGGATAGGATAGTTCTTCTCATGGGTCTTTAACTGGCGCGAGGCATAGGCAATCACCCTACCCTCCTGTATCAAAACACAACCAATGCCTATCCTCGAGGCATCACAATACATGGTGTAAGAACATGAAACTGATGGCAGAACTAACACTGGAGTTGTGGTCAAAGTAGTCTTGAGCTTCTGAAAGCTCTCCTCACATTCATCTGACCACCTGAATGGAGCACCCTTTTGGGTTAATTTGGTCAAAGGCGATGCAATAGATGAAAATCCCTCCACAAAGCGACGGTAATAACCCGCCAAACCAAGAAAGCTCCTAATCTCCGTGGCTGAGGACGGTCTGGTCTAACTCTGCACCACCTCTATTTTCTTCGGATCCACCTGAATACCCTCACTGGACACCATGTGCCCCAAGAATGCTACTGAACTGAGCCAAAACTCACATTTGGAGAACTTTGCATAAAGTTTCTCCTCCCTCAATCTCTGTAATACAATCCTCAAATGTTGAGTGTGCTCCTCCTAGCTACGAGAGTACACCAGGATGTCATCAATGAATACAACAATGAATGAGTCCAAATAGGGCTGGAATACACCGTTCATCAAATGCATGAACGCTGCTGGAGCATTGGTCAGCCCAAAAGACATCACCAAGAACTCATAATGGCCATATCGGGTCTTGAAAGCTGTTTTAAGAATATCTGAATTTTGAATCTTCAGTTGGTGATAACCGGACCTCAAATCAATATTGGAGAACACCCTCGCTCCCTGAAGCTGGTCGAATAAATCATCAATGCGAGGCAAAGGATACTTGTTCTTAACTGTGACCTTGTTCAACTGCCTGTAATCAATACACATTCTCATGGAACCATCCTTCTTCTTCACATATTGAACCGGTGCACCTCAAGGTGACATATTAGGCCGAATAAACCCCTTATCAAGGAGTTCTTGAAGTTGTTCTTTCAATTCCTTCAACTCCTCCGGGGCCATATGATACGGTGGAATAGAAATGGATTGAGTTCCCGGCACCAAATCAATACCAAAGTCAATATCCCTGTCAGACGGCATGCCCGGCAGGTCTGCAGGAAACACATCCGAAAAATCACGTACCACCGGAACAGAATCAATGACATGAGTCTCTGCACTAACATCCCTCACAAAAGCCAAATAAGATAGGAAACCCTTCTCAACCATATGTTGAGCCTTCAAATATGAAATCACCCTACTTGGTATATAATCTATAGAACCGCTCCACTCAACCCTCGAAATTTCCGGCATAGCCAACGTCACCGTCTTAGCGTGACAATCTAGAACAACATGACATGGAGATAACCAATCCATACCTAATATCACATCAAAGTCAACCATACATAGCAACAATAGATCCAATCGGGTCTCCGGACCCCCAATAGTCACCACACATGACCGGTATACGCGGTCCACAATAATAGTATCGCCCATAGGAGTAGATACATGTACAGATGAAACTAAAGGCTCACGGGGCATATCTAGAAAATGGGCGAAATACGAGGAAACATATGAATAAGTGGAACCAGGGTCAAATAATACTAAGGCATCTCTGTGACAAACTCAGACAATAGATGGTATCACAGCATCTGAAGTAATAGCATCTAGTCTGGCGGGGAGAGCATAGAAACGGGCCTGACCACCCCTTGATCTTCCTACCTCTCTAGGGAGACCCCTAGCTGACTGACTTCCGCCCCGAACTGACTGGGCGGGTGGTGAGGTAACTGGTGCTGTAGTCGGAGGCTGACTCCTCTGCTGATATAGACCTCCATGATGATGAGGACACTGCCTCCACATATGCCCAAGCTCCTCACACTAAAAAAACTCCATGGTACAGGCGGTGGAAACTGAAGGGAACCCCTAGCATCGGGAGGACTGGTAGCAGGACCTGGCATGGAAGTGCCTTGAACAGGTTGAGCACGGGACGAACTCTGAACTAGAAAGGCACTAAGGGATAAGTGGCCCTGATGAGAACTGTGAGAACCATGGCCAGATGATGCACCCCAATGAAATGGCCGAGCTGACTAAGCCTATCTGAAATGACGACTTCTACCTTGCTGGAACTGACCCCCAAAAGGAGCACCGCTGAATCCACCCTGACCATGAGGCCTCTTGGCCTCCATCTCAACCCTCTCCTAACCACGAACAATCTCAATCTGCCGAGCAATGTCGACAACCTCATCAAAAGTAGCACCTGAAACCCTCTCTCTGGTCATGAGCAACTGTAGCTGATAAGTGAGACCATCAATAAACCTCATGGTCCTTTCCCTGTCCGTGGGAACCAACCAGATCGCATGACGGGCCAACTCAGAGAACCGCATCTCATATTGTGTCACATACATATCACCTTGGCGAAGCTGCTCAAACTGTTAGTGCAGCTCCTCTCTGCGAGATCGAAGCACGAACTTCTCCAAAAAGACCACGGAGAACTACTGCCAAGTAAGGGCGCTGCGCCAACAGGCCTACTCCTCTCGTAAGTCTCCCACCATCTGAGTGCAGCCCCAGAAAACTGAAAGTTAGTGAATGAGACCCCACAAGTCTCCAGAATACCAGCAGTACGGAGTATCCTCTGACACCTGTCCAAAAAGTCCTGAGCATCCTCTCTCTCTGTGCCACTGAAAGGTGGTGGCTGGAGTCTCTCAAACCTCTCAAACCTACGTTGATCATCCTCAGGCATAGAAGGAACCACATAATCCTGAGCAACTACAATCGGTTGGGCTGGTGGTGCATCCGGTGTCTGAAATCCCTGAATAACCTACTCGGGTGTGCGAGCAACGGGAGTCTGAGTACCTTCCCTGGCCTGAGAAGTGGTTGCGGCTGTCGAAATAGAGACCGCCTGAGCAAGGCCAGTAAATGCTGTCAGAATCTGAGTTAAGGCCTCCTGAAGGCCTGGAATCACAATAGGCACAGGTGGTGCCTGAGCTGGTGCATCAACAGGTACTGGCCCAGCTGTTGTACGGGCTTCACCTCTACCCCTACCACGACCTCTACCGCCGCCTCGGCCTCTCGCGGCCATGGCTGGTGGTACTGGTGGCTGGCCCTCCTGACCGGTAGTACGAGTCCTTACCATATGTGAGAGAATGAAGCAACAGATGTTTAGTTACTAGAATCAACAGATTCGCAGGACAAGAATTCAAGAATATGGAATTTCCTAAAGGTTCTGCAGCCTCTCGAAGATAAGTACAGACGTCTCCGTACCGATCCGCAAGACTCTACTAAACCCGCTCATGACTCGTGAGACCTATGTAACCTAGGCTTTGATACCAATCTATCATGACCCAAAAACCTAATCTGTCGTGATGGCACCTATCATGGAACTAGGCAAGCCGGCTCATTTCCAAACAAACCGATATTTTCATTTCGAAGATAATTTCAATACTATTTAACAAAAAACCTTCATTTAAGGAGTTCAAATCAAAGAAAACAGAAGTGCAGAAAAGAAAAGCCCGACATCGGGGTATCACTAGTCATGAGCATCTACTACAATCTGTCTAACAATATCAAGGCTAACTCAGCCTGAAAAATAGCTAAATACAACTAGAGGAAGATAAGAGGGAGAAGAGCAGGGGCTGCGATCGCCAAACAGCTACCTTGCTATCTCCAAGAAAATCTGCAACCAGAACACTCAATAACCACTACTTTGTCCAGCTACACCTGAATTTGCACACAAGGTGCAGGGAGTAACGTGAGTACGCCAACTCAGTAAGTAACAACAATAAATAAAGACTGAGCAGTAGTGATGAGCAATAAAGCATATAACATTCATATCCTGAAATCTCAGTAAAGTACAACATGCTTTAAAAACCAGTGTTTGAATCAAATCATTTTGTTTAAACCCGATTCCAGTAAAAATCATTTAAAGATATTTTTCCAACAGTTTTTCAAACAAAGGCTCAATGCAAAAGTGAGCAAAAATGATGAAATCATAAATAGCCCCTCGGGCAAAACATCACTCATATACAACCCCTCGGGCAAACCTCACAGTCACTCGTGCCACTCGGGCATACCTCACAATCACTCTTGCCACTCGGTCATACCTCACAATCACTCATGACTCACAATCACTCATGCCTCCCAGTCACTCAACACTCGCACTCAGTAGGTACCTGCGCTCACTTGGGGTGTGTACAGACTCCGGAGGGCTCCTTCAGCCCAAGCGCTATAATCTGCACGGACAACTCACGTGCTATAATAATAAAGTATGTTGCAGGCAGACAGCCCCGATCCATACTCATCCTCACAATCAGGCCCTCGGCCTCACTCAGTCATAAACCTCTCAAGCCACTCGGGCATTTCAGTAAAACAGGGTGCTCAACCCAAAACAACATTTATATGCATAAAAATAGAGTCATAGAACTAAATTATGCAGTAAAAAAGTATAATCATGACTGAGTATAGATTTTCAATCGAAAACAATGAGAGGATAGTAAGAAAAAGCCCCTAAGGGTCCAAACAACACTAGCACAAGGCCCAAACATGGCATTCAGCCCAAATTTACAGAAACTCTTTCTAAAACATATAAGTATCATATAGTTTCAACAAAGTATGCAACTTTACAGTAGCTATGGGATGGACCAAATCACAATCCCCAATAGTTCACGCCCACACGCCTGTCACCTAGCATGTGTGTCACTAAAAATAGTAGAATGAAACAAATATCCGGGGTTTCATACCCTCAGGACTAGATTTACAATCATTACTTACCTCAAACCGGTCAAATCTAGACCCCGCAATGCTCTTGCCTTTGGACTCGGCCTCCAATTGCTCCGAATCTATTCACAATCAGTACAATACCATCAATACGCGCTAATGGAATGAATTCCACAAGAAAAGCTATAAAATTAGACCAAAAAGTGGCTCAAACCCGGCCCCTAGTCCCACGTCTCGAAATCTGACAAAATTTACAAAACTATAAAACTCATTCATTCACGAGTCTAGCCATACCAAATTCATCAAAATCCGACATCGTTTGGTCCTTCAAATCCTTAAATTACTCTCCAAAGATTCCAAGCCCTAACCCCTCATTTTCACTAATTACCATGATTAAACAACAAAAAATCACCATATATACAAGTATTAGGCTCAAGCAACTTACCTCACTGATAGCCCTTGAATCACCCTTCATAAATACCTCCAAAAGCTCCAAAAACCGACTTGAAAATGGTAGAAATGAACCAAATTCGCAAAGGGTTCTATTTATGGTTTCTGCCCAGTTTTTTCGCACATGCGGCCCCTTTTCTCGCACCCCCGCGACCGCACCTTCCGTCCAAGGAGCCACACCTGCGCATCTCACTTATCCTCCCAAACTCCGCATCTGCGGAAATATCCGTCGCATATGCGAAGGCGCATCTGCGCGTTTTCTCCGCTTCTGCGAAGCCTGCCCAGCATTCCCTTTTCCGCATCTGCGCCCCAGGTTTTGCACCTGCGGGCTCGTAGATGCGACCTCCAACTCGCACCTGTGCAACCTGCCTAGCCCGGCGTTGCCCAAACCTGCGCACTTCCCACGCGCACCAGCGGCCTCGCACTTGCGACTCTTCCTTCCGCAGGTGCAGAAATAGCAGAAGCAGCAGCTCCATCTGCATTTTCCAACTTTGACAAATCCGTTAACCACCCGGAATCACCCCTAGGCCCTCGGGACCTCAACCAAAAATACCAACAAGTCATATATCAACATACCAACTTAGTCGAACCTTCGAATCACTCAAAACAATATCAAATCATCAAATTATCCTCGGATTTAAGCCTAAGAACTTCTAAATTTCTAAATTCGGCAACCGGTGCTGAAACCAACCAAACCACGTCCGAATGACTTCATATTTTGCACACACGTCACAAATGACACTACGAACGTACTCCAACTTCCGGAATTCCATTCTGACCCCGATATCAAGTTTTCCACTGCAGACCGAAATCACCAAATTTCCAATTTCACCAATGCAAGCCGAATTCTACCACGGACCTCCAAATCACATTCCGGGCGCACTCCTAAGTCCAAAATCACCTAACCGAACCAATCAGAATTCAAATCCGAGATCGTTTACACATAGGTCAACATCTAGTTGACTTTTCCACTTATGTTTCTACTTAAGAGACTAAGTGTCTCAATTCACTCTGAAACCACTCCGGTCCTGAACCAACTAACCCGATATAATATAATATAGCTGAATAACACAAAAAGAAGTATAAATGGGGAAAACGGGGCTATAACTCTCAAAATGACCGGTCGGGTCGTTACAGGGCCTTTGATTGAGTGCTAATTCAAAGAGAATGGATTTCATGAATTGCACGAGATTAGAATATCCCTGTAAGATGAATCATATTGAGATGCTATGATATACGGTTATTGAAGTGTAGTGTCGTCCCTAGGTCGATTAGGCAAATAACTTCACATGTTCCCCGATGAGACGTGAGCCCTACTGATAATGTATTACGTAAGAGGTTTCAAGTAATTAGTGGTAGATTATAGATCAACATTAAGGTGAATCAACAATAGTTAGATAAAAGTTCCAAAGTATAAGATTAGATTAGGTTGTTATACTTAAGATGAACAATAATGAGGAAGCATTAAAGGACTTAGATTTATACGTATAGGATAAACAATGAGAGAGTAACCTAGAGTTGGGTAGAAGATCTCGGTAATAATAAATCGGATTAAATGTTATGTTATAGTATGACCTACCTAGGCGTATTAAATCCATAAGGATAGATAACCGAGACTATGAAACAGAATATAGTAATAGTCGTAAGTTCGACAAAGTATAAAGCGAAGAACTTTAGTACACCTATAGATGCCCAAAGGGACAGCTTGTCATAGTTATGTATATATTCACAAAATGAGCTATAGATTGGCTAAAAGTGGGAGAAAAAGGAGAGAAGAGTTGCATAGGTGCGCGTATAAGGACAAAGTCATACATGCTACATGACAAAAGGTAACAATAGTTACGATATTGGAAGAACTCTGTTCACAGGTCGTGGTGTGAGAAAGAGGCCTAAAGAGGGTAATGTCCTGGCATTTGGATTTATTCATAGAATAGTTGTCGAGATGGCAAAGATAGTATTAAAGTATGCGTACGAGCTGTAGGTTATGAGACTGATAAGCGCATCAGTCAACATTCGAGGACAAATGTTCCAAAGGGGGGAATTATGTTACACCTCATGTTTTCGTACGTAAAAGTACGTCGTAAGTCAATTGATGTAAGCTCGAAAATGAGATCATCTTTGAAAATACATAAAGTAAGCTAGTCATATTACCTTAGAGGTTACAAATATTTAAGATCATGAACTGCAAATACCAAGAGATTTGGAAGGTTTAGAAGCTAAACGAATCGAAGAAAATAAGTTTCGTTGAAAGTCGACAAGTTAGAAATGTTATAACCATACTTTTGGGGTGATACTAGGGTGATTAATATGATAAGGAGGTGATGTTAAGAGGTATGTTAGTTGTACGAGATTCGTGTGTTAAGTTTTGAATTCAAGCAAGTTGTGAAACAAAAGTCGTCACAAGTTACGTTCATAAATTATACTGAAATTTGGGTCTAATGTCAATGAGGCTTTATACCAATATACTTGGAGTTAGGGGCGATCCACTAATTAAATTGAAGATCTACGAGTCTAGTTTTCAACATATTGAACCATTTATCAATATGATATCAGAGTAGAGAGATATTCGTATTTTTGCTAGACTGTGCAAGCAGCTCCTTTTGTGACCCACAAGGTCGATTGAGGATCATCTTATTATATAAAGCTATGGCCTTCGTTTCCAAGTCTCATTTTCGACCAAAATCAGACCAAAAACTCTCTCTAGACCTCCTAAACATATCCTTAGGGGTTGGAAGAAAAACAAAGATGGAGAAAGTGAAACGTGTGGATTCAAGCGTCAGGAATCTGATCTAGTCGATAGTTCGCCTATTTCTCTCTTTGTGGCTGATTAATGAAGGCATAACAACAAAGTAAGCTCTGAACATTAAATATTTGTGTGCTTTAAGGTATGTTCCTCACCCCTTCTCCCTGGGCTGAATAGTTTTTAGGCCATAGTAAGCCTAGATATTGAAGGAAAACATGTTAAACTTGAAGATGGAAGTATGTTTGAGGTGTTGTACGTATAAGACTGTTTTGGAAGACTTTTAAGCTAATTTTTGGCTGGTTATTATGTAGTAGCTTGGGTGTATTGTTGTTGATGTTTTTCTTGTAGTTTTTGGTATTGGTTCGAATTGAAAAGAAGTGTTATATGTACTGCCCAATTTTTTGAATATCATAGGTGTGTTGTTGTTGATTGTTGGACTATTTCGAAGGCTTAATATGATTATTGTTGATGTTGTTTGGGTTGTTTGGTGATTGTTGTAACTAGTAGGAAGTCATATAAATATGGGAGGTGTTGTCCGTTTTATTGTAGAATAAAGTGTGTTGTTCAAATACAATAAGTTATGGCATTCGTATTGTGACGATAGTATTGTTCATTGCTTGTAGACATAGGAGCTACAGGTTAAGTTAGCTTGAGGATTTGATGGAATATTATGAGACATGTTAAGGCTAATCCTTCCTTCTTTTTGAATGTTCCAGGTAATGAAATGTAAACATAAAGTTATTTTAAAAATAGTTCTACTCTTAGTAGTTAAGGATGTCTTTGTTATTCATTTATGTGAAATGTAATTCAAAGCGCGCCTAAGTATGTACCTAAGTCCTTGTTGAAGCATACGATAAAGATGACCTAATGATCGTAAAAGGCTCTTCATGCATTTACACCGAGCTATGGTCGGTTGCGCAGTTATGTATTTATCACCAAGCTATGGCCGGTTGGACAGTTACGCATTAACCACCGAGCTATGGCCAGTCGGTCACTCATGCATTTACCACCACGCTACGAACGGTCGGGAAGTTACCACAGATCACTTGGGCAGTTATGTTACGATATGGATAATAGTCCCAAAGATAAACATTAAATATATAAATATAATTAGTATGCATATCATTGGCCCTCAGTGACACTTCAGAAGTTCAAGTTGATTCTTATATCTCTCTCTTTGATGTTGGCTTATTGTTATGTTTTAGTTCTGCCTTACATACTCGGTACACTATTCGTACTGACGTCCTTTTTTGTTTTGGATGTTGCATTCATGCCTATAGGTGTAGGAAACCAGTTTGACGATCCCTCATAGTAGACGAGGTTAGCATTCAACGAAGGATCGGTAAGACTCCACTTTATTCGAAGTGCAGTCGAGTTATAAGTCATCGTGTCAGAGTTTTGCTACAGTTATGGGTAGGCTGGGGTCCTGTCCCGACCATGTTTTGATGTCAAATACTCTTAGAGGCTTTATAGACACATGTTCATTATGTACAACATGTTAGAGGCCTTGACGTCCCCGTGTGTATTCATGTTTTGAGTACGATGGTTCGTTGATACAGCATTTGCCCACTTACGGTTATACATTACGATTTGTGTCCATTTTGGCCCACGATAGTTATAGAAAGAATGAGGTCAGCCAAGTCGGCCTATGTATGTTCTAGTGTCCGTCAAACGATCATGAGTTATAGAGTAGTTCGCTCGTGTCAGTACGACACCGGGTGCCAACCACGCCTCCCCAGGTTGGGGTGTGGCATACTTTCTCTGTCGTCCCCACCATTTCTTTTTTAAAAGTCGGCTAGTGATTTTATCCCCACTAATTGCACCGGGCTGTTGCTTTTTCCTTTCATAATCCCACAACAGGGATCCAAACCTTGTGTGAAGTGTCTCAACTTCAAAAATGATCTTTTTGAATTTCTCTACCCTCGATGAAATACTTAGCAAAGCCAGGAATAAAAATATTGTAATCACTATTAAAAAGAAGCAGATCCTCCATAAGTTATTGTAGGTAGGCACACGAATGAAATAATAAATTAAATGAGATTTAAATAAACTAAAAAGGCCTACCAATTGGTTTGTTATGGCAGGTCAATAACTAGATTGATCTGCAATGCAACACTGCAGGATTTATCAATATATGCACCACTGCTCCAGTCAATACTCTTCTTTTCGTCATAGAATTTGGAACTTTTCAGTAAGGTATTAAAATTGCATAAGATAACACAACATCCATACATGTTTATCATTCAAAGCTCCACGGTTAGAGTCATAGACATGAATACACCTATCCTGTGAAGTAAACACACCCAAAACCCAATGGCCTATTTTAGCTCTTCCGCGCTTGACAAAAATTAAAAATAACACGTGGTCAGCATTGTGCCACACTACATTTGCATCACAGTAAAAGCCTTTAATGCGCGCTTTTATTTTATGCTCTTCGGGAATCACAAAAAAAATTGGTTCTTCACAACAAAATCCTTATAAAGTTAATTGAGCTTGTTGCCGAAGGCAAAGTCGGTTTTAGTAAACCATATGAAAACATTAGGTCCATATTTTCCCCTCTTCCTCAAGTAGTAAAAGATGAGTTACAAGTGTTGAGACAGTAAAAAAAAAAAAGAAACAAAAACTACAATCAGTAATAAATAATTCAAAGTGATACCAATATACAATGCATATTTTTTAACTATACAAACTTATATAAAGTTATACAAATATCTACAAAGTTATACAACATTATACAAAGTTATGCAATGATTATATACAAAGGGAACAAATGCATCAACATCATCCACGAAGGGATGCTTGATATCAAAAATGTATATGTGTGCTAATCCTGATGCCCACAAATCAAAAACTGGCAAATATGGAGATCTAACATATTTTGCTGGTAGTTTCTGTGGAACCAACAATTTAGGAGTGATGTTATCCTCTTCTACTTCAATGACGCGTGCTTTATGACTACAATTTGGGACATCTGTAGCGCAGCTAAATCTTCATCGCTAACGTCATCCCAAAATGTATCACCCTTCACAATATCATTTGCTGCCCCTTAGACAAAGAAAAAAGCATCAATCAATTTTTTAAAAAATAAAGATAGATAAAATATAAAATAAGAGTGAAAAATAAATACCAAGAATACCACCGTCAGTAACTCACTCGTTTTCCCTGACACCTAAATCCATTTGGTTAGCTAGTGGGTTTTTTTCATGTGCTTGATCACCAAAGGCAGGAACATCATCATATGAATATCCATCATGGTCGCCGATGCCAAATGTATTATCACTAGCGACGAGTGACAAATCTAATAAAAAAACAAAAATAAATAAGGTCATATGTAATTTGTTATATACTAAACAGGATATAAAACCTATAAAACAGTACCTTAAAACCAAGAAACTCATCCCTTGTTTGCTTGATTTTCTTAAATTTTATATGACCGAATAATTTTTCAAAGGAAGAAACAACATAATTGTTGAGTGCCGTAATTTACCCCGTAAGCTATACAACAACAACAAAAAAAAAAAAAAAAGAATATTTACAACCAACAAATCATGTGTATACAAAAAATACCTAACAAACTATAAAAAGAAGGTCAAGTTGTAGTACCTTTGCAATGTCACCCCTTATTTCATCTACTTCACACTTCAAGCCATCAACGACCACCAAAAGATCACGACTCGGTTTATGTTACTGCTCCATATTCTGAGAATGAGGTTGTTTAGGCTGCTGCTCTACAGTTCGAGGACGAGGTGCAGGTATAAAGTCATAAACATCATTGTGAAAGGCAGACACTTCCCTTGATACGACATCATTGGCGTCGCATCTTCAAATAACACAACGATGTTCAGCCTGGATATCTCTTCAGTAGTAGGGTAAATGTTCCTGTATTTCAACTGCATCAAGCAAAAAAATATTATATATTAGTATAAGAAAGGAAATTGTAACATATTAATGATTATACATACTTATACAAAACTGAAATGATACGTGAAGAAGTACAAAAAGTTTACCTGGTTAATACCCGGCATGATCACACCACTAGTCAAGCCGTATATGATGGAGTTTTGGTGACTTTCCAATTAAGAATGTGTGACAGATTATTGCAAACGCGAACGCCTAGCTTATTGTCAACTGGACAACAACATCAAATAAATCATGTCTGGAATGCAAGTGACAACCCCCCGAGCCTATACATCGGCAAATAGTCACACTGTTTATCCTCATAGTCATGAGAATCTCTTCAAATGACTTTTTCCCCATGCATAGTTCTGATATTGACCACTTTCCATGATATTAAAATTATCCTTTAGAATAGTATGATCATTGGTTCTTGAGAATAGGAAATGATGGACGAACGCCATCAAAGCCATCTTGAACGCATCATCGTCCGACTTAATTCTTTTTTGTTAAAGTGATCAAGAAGCTGCCCCTTATTATTGATTTTCCCTTCTCTTGGAAAATACTCCAATAGCAACATATTAACCTCAGCTTTGGCATATACAGTGGTATCGTCTTCTACACACTTCAATCCATTGATAACAATAAATTCTCTAATGCTAAAATGTTACAAACAATTATTAAGTTTTAACCCACAACTCTCTTTCCTTTCTAGGAACAACTTCCCTCAACAACATACAATGTATAAGTTGATTCTGAATCTTAAACGGTGGAAGATACAGGAAGTAGCCAGAACATCTATTATGGAACTTCTGCAGTTGTGTATCAGTCAAGTATTTTCTCAAAATACCGACAATGTTGGTCTCGATATGGAAACTAATCACGGCGCAAAAATATTCACTGGTTGTCCAACCTGCATGTCAAAAAAGAAGAAGGAATAAATCAACGAGAAAAAAATACACTTTGTCTAAACTTGTATAAAGCATGTACAAAAATTGCATAGCTGCATTTAAGCATTGCAAATGCAAAAAACATAATATTTATACAAGTTTACACAAAAAAAGTTGACAACAAATTAATACCACTACAAGAAATACCTTCAACTTGGCTTTTTCTCTGATTGAATTTGAGTCGAGTGGCAGCTTTGTACTTTGGATATACCATCAAGATACTTTCAGTGTCATTGACGATCTTTTTCTTTTTCTGTTACACACAAGGGCTCGCATCATCATCTCCCTTTTCTCTTTTGTTGTTTCACACGAAGGCTCAAAACATCATCTCCCTCAACCATAACAGCTTTCAGCTTCTCTTTAGCTTTCTCGTATCGATCACATTTCTTAGTCCTCATCCTAGCCATCTTAGCAAGCTTATCAACTTTTCCCGTCTGCAAGCGTGTCAATCGACTAGTTTCCCGTTGATAACTTTTTCTAGGAGCAGAAGGGGACTCAAAATTATCATCATCGTTGGGGAATTCAATATTTTCATATGCTTTAGAAATAAGTGTCGAACAGTCGAAGGCAAGTTTATCAAATTTTTAGTATCAGCATTTCTCCCTTTAACAGAAATCTTCTTCCTCGTTTTAGAAGCAGATTCAATCACATTTGTCGGGGAAAAAGCAAACAATAAGACTTACTATTAAATTGATAAAATCACATAGCAACACAATGACAAATAATAACAATATAAAAATATTTAAAAAGTTAAAAAAAAAAACTTAAAACAATAAAAGTTGCATAAAATTATAACTATTGCATAAACAATAAAACTTAAAACAATATAAAACCCGCGTTATAGCAAAAATCAAAAAATAAAATTATACCCTAAAAAGCAAGATAAAAAGGCATGCAAACAAGAATAGCAACGTTACAGTATGAACGGAAGTAGAAGGAACAAAAATCCTTCCTCGTTGTTTTGAACTCGTGGATTACTCATCTGAAAAAAATCATGAGACATAACGAGGAAATTAGCTTCCTATCTTGAGCTCTATCGCACGATCTAGAGTATCAAAGAAGTGTGAAATTCCTAAATGTCCAAGTAGCCTCCTCATTATAGATGTGGTCGACAACATACCGATACGAAGGACTCTACTAGACACGGCTCCAAGACATCCTAGGACACTTTAAAATCTTAGGCTCTGATACCAAGTTTGTCTCGCCCCCAAACTCGGGGAGCACGACCGGCGCTCAATCGAGAGAACCCGGCCGAGCAAGCCTGTTAGATTTTCTTCTATCCAAACTTATCCATGAATAAAGAGGAGATGTACTCCATTAATCAAACACTGTAAAGATTTTATTAACAACTTCCTTTTCATTCTCATTAGCAGCTTCATTCATAATTTCCAAAATATTACGAGTTTATAGAATTAATGAAAAAAAAAACATGATTTCCAAATACCAACATTTCTAGTTCAATTCTCAACATCAACCACAACCCACAACCTGTCTACGGAGCCTCTAAATATAATAGAAGAGTAATATGGAAATGCTGGCAATAAGGCCCCGGCTATACCTCAAAACACAGTACATGAGAAACAAAAGATACATGACCCCGAAATGAAGTGGGGCTCACCAAATCAGCTGAAAAGAGTGCGCTGCTATCACTTATCAATGTCGCCTACTGTAGAACCCCTTACATCCATTAAAGATGTAGCGCCCCGGCAAAAGGGATGTTAGTACTGTCGAATAGCACTAGTATGCATCACTAAAAGCCCTCTTTCAAAATAGAATGCCCATATAAGAAAAGGCAACACATAGAAATAACAAGTCATAATCAACAATATCCAAATGTTCAGTTAAAACATAATAATTTTCAAAATACGAACTTCATATAAAATATTTGTTGGGAGATCATTAGCACCGATATACCACCGTCTTTGTTAGCACGGAGTCCGATCACGCCCGATCGGCTAGGCCATCTCCCCACGAACAATGTGGTTTGACATGTGATGCGAAAGAAAGTTGTTACCAAGAGTAGTACCACCATATGCGCAATATGGCGTCTGATCTCCACCCGATCAGCTAGGCCGCCTTCCCACATATGCCGTGCAGGTTGACTTTTCCAATCCACAAAGGTTCCAGTTTCATCCCAATTAAGGGGAATAATATCACAATTTCCCAAAGGTTCCAATTTCATCCCAAATAAGGGGAATAATCACAATCCACCCCTACACCGGCACGTGTAGTTTCAAGAGTGGGCCTTATGACCCACCCTTCCTCGATTTTGCTAATGATGCTCCCAAAAATATTTTTGATTTGATTTGCAAACAGAAATATCATAAATACAATTGTACTCAACTCATCATCTTTCACATTGTATAAATTCTCATTAGTATTCCCAGTCATTCACAATGACAATATTTTCTTGGCTCATTAGGCCATTCACAAGATTCTTTATTCCTGGCACGATGGCCGTATTTCATATTCTATACTTTTACCTCTTTCAATTTCAAAGATCACCATCAAGTATCAACATATAGGATATTTCAGAAATCATATACTTCATATCCATTTGAAATGGAAACTTCAAACACAAATGGCTTCTTCCCAAAGAATGAAGCATACCATCCAACAATAGAAACACACACGAAAATCATAAACAATCAATATACCATTTATTCTTACAATGATCTTCCCTAGCAATGACAATGTACTAGTTCAACACATGAGTATATAGAACTCGAATCACACTAGATATATTTATAAAGTAAAGCATTAGTTAAAGCAACCACTAATGGGCATGAATTGAGTACAAAAGCTTTTAGGTAATTCTATCTTCGAAGTCATTTTTAAACAATTGAGTCGAGGCTCATTTCATATTCTTTATCGCATCCTCTCAAATCATTTTCACTACTAGACGCAATCATAACATAAATTCTTGGCACATTGGCCATACTCTATATCCCCAATTAACTTATTTCACTTCTAACCATCTTTATAAATTATCAACAATAAGAGATTTCCAAATCAAGACTTTAGGTACACATATGAGCAATTAAGAGTCTTAAGATTATTGAGATTTTCTCACACAATTTTGCATATTATCTTTCATTGAAACACGACTCAAAGCCATAACCTTTTAATACGCAACCCATACTTCGAAACTTACGGAAACATTATGGAATTCAATTCCAAGAGAGAAAGTTTAGCCAACATACCTCAAACGAGCTTCCTTAACTCTAGAATAATCCGAAATTCTTAGCAATCACCATCTATTTTTAGACATAACAAAATTGAACCATTATTAGGAAGATATTCATGATCTCGGCTCATTTGAGCATTTTATCAAACACTAGGTGTGCAAATCTAACTACAAGGTTCTTCTACAAGATTTCCTTCACTCCATAACCCAATATTTACTTATTTGAGCTCAACAATCTTCCCACAAACCTTATTAGTACAAGCATGTATAAATAATGCTCTTACACCCAAGAATCATACTCCAAATCAACCATCTTTTACCAAAATTCAAAATTGGAAACTAGGGTATGGAACCTTACCTCTTAGATGAAGATCTTGTGATTAGCTTCCTTGATTCTTGAAGATTGGTGCAAGATTGGATGATTATAATGTTAGGTTCCCTCCTTTTCTCTCTAAAATGCTCTCACCTCTCTCTAAAACCCTCAGAAAAATACCCCAAAATAAGCCCCAAAGGTTATTTATCAAAATGGGGTCGGGTTATGAAAATAGAAAAATTAACCCTCCGAAAGCAGGTCTGCGGTCGCATAATGGACCGCAGAATAGGTATGCGGGTCGCAAAATGCACCACAAAATCGATGCCCAGAAATGGGCTTCACTAGACAGGTCTGCAACCATTTTACGGTCGCATAACTACTTCTGCGATCGCATAATGGTTCTGTGATCGCAGAATTGGTCGCAGAATCGCATTTTTCCAGCCTTTGGTAATTTGGTCATAACTTCTTGTAGGAATGTCCTAATGACAAACGGTTTGAAGCGTTGGAAACTAGACTCAAAGGTCTTTAATTTGATAGTTAATTCACCATATAAATCTTCATGTCATGAGAGGTATGATCATTTGAAGTTAGGTCTTGTGCGAACTCACTTGAAACTTTATCCCATCATAAAATTTTCAACTTGACTTGGACTTAGGTCTCTTCTTAGACCATAGACCATTCTTAATGCACCTCATACATATATTATCATGATCAATTAATATCATTCATATAATAGTCCTTGTCTACACACAAAATAATACAATTAGCGCACATCAACGTTCTTAATAGCGTTTAATTACTTCGAATTTTTTCGGGGTGTTACAGCGATGAACAACCTTGCCTGCCCCCAGCTCCTCTTCGCGAACGCGAAGAGTAAAAATTACCTTCCTCAAGTTCCCCTTCGCGAACGCAAGAGCCCACTCGCGAACACGGAGAAGGAAACCAGACATAGGCATCGGAAAAAGTTCCAGCCAAGTTTCAAGCGGAATACCATAATAATGACATAGAAGAATAAACGGAAACACAGCCTAAATCTGATAATCACAGATAGAGAAAGGGCAAGTAACAACTCAACAGAAATGACCGCTTCCACACCAGGTTTTAGCCAAATAAACTCCACGAGGTACCGAACCTCCGACTATTCACAACTCATGGGTCCCAATACCTTAACCCTAACACTTGGCATCCTGTGCCCTCATTACAATTTATAACCGCACTGACGACTCACGTGCCAAATAGAGTCATTCTCACATAGAAGGCAATTAAACAAGGATGTACATCTATACTCAATAATATCAAGAATCCTCTTTAACCGATAAGAGTGCTTAACTACATGTATGCTTGTGCAAGTGTTCTAATATAGTTTATGCCAGCTAGTAAGTATCGAAAAAGAAATGGACAGCACGTAGAATGTTTTCCCAAAATTTTCCACAAGATATAACTCACACAGTTAAGTGCACCACTACACAAATATCAACAACAAAAATGCCCCCAAGCTATCACAAGTCATCACAAATCAATCCATGACACAGCCCACCTTGTCTCGCCATGTGTGCAATAGAAAAGTGAATGCCCACCTTGTCTCGCCACACGTGCATAATAATGTTCCCACCTTGTCTCCCCACATGCGCAACCCACATATATATACCCCGCCTTGTTACGTCGCATGTGCAAATATCAATAGTAACAATAGCACGGCAGAAACCTCGTGCAACCCCATAACAACAACCACACGACAGAAATCTCATGCATCACAATAACAACCGCATGGAAGAAACCTCGTGCATCACAACAACAAGTACAACAACAGCAATAACACTAATACAAGGGTACGACAAATAAATCAACTCAGAAATTCTAGAACTCAAGGAAGGACAAATTCACAAGGAGTAGCCACAATAGGGAATGCTAGTCATAATAAGAACTCAAGAAGGAAGGAAATAATATGTAACAACGGCCCACAATGTACAGTTCAACAACAAGGGAGCTAACACAAGTCGAATGATTCCTAATAAGGACAAGTCAACTAAGATATAGGATATCTAAACTTCTTTTAAGGTCGGGCAATTACGAAAGAGACACAACAAATTCAATTAAGGATAAGCAGAAGAAAGATAATCATAGTCTCAATTAAGGATGAACAATTACAGAAGAGATAATTATAACTTCAAATAATGATAAGCAGTTAGGGGAAAGATAACATGACAATAGAAGAGATAACAATTTCAGTTAAGGCACAGATAAATCAAATAAGCAACAAAAGCGGATCATGAAGCAATTAACTCTAATTAAAGCAGGTAGAGGTGAAACCAGTAATTAAGAAATGTATTCATAACAAAACAACTGCATATTCAGTAAATAAAAGAACCTAAGTCTGAGCACGTACTCGTCACCTCGCGTACATGGACTACAATTAGCATAGAGACTCAAATACTAAGGGGTAGTTCCCCCACACGAAGTTAGGCAAGATACTTACCTCAAAGAAGACAGGCTGATACTCAAAAATAAACTTCTCAGGTGAAATTGCCTCCGGACGGCTCAAATCTAACCAAAATAACTTCAAAGCACAAATAAAACTCATAAGAAACTATTTCGAGTCATAAAGCCTCAATCTTTATCAAAATCTAAAAATTAACCCAAAAATCGACCTTCAGACCCGCATCTCGGAACCCCACAAATTTCACAAAACCCAAACACTCATTCCGATATGAGTTCAACCATACTAAACTATCAAATTCCGATACCAATTCGCCCATCAAATCATGATTTTTCATTTTGAAAGTTTTCTTCAAAAATTCCCATTTTCCTTAACTCAAAACACAAATTAAATGATAAAATAAAGATACAAATCATGGAATATAATAAATTCTAGGTGAAGAACACTTACCTAATCGATTTGCTTGAAAAACCCACAAAGAATCGCTCAAAACCGAGCTCTGGAACTCCAAAAATGGTGAAAATGGCAAACCCTCAGAATAAAGTACTATTTATTCTACCCAGGTCTTAAAGCATCGCGAACGCGAAATGGTGATCGCGTTCGCGAAGAAGAAAAGTGAAGGCTTCCATAAGACCCTTTGCAAATGCGAGCAAAGGGACGCGAACGCGAAGAACAAGGGACAGGAACCTACGTGAACGCGCATGAGGACACGCGAACACGAAGTGTAAATGATCACCAGTGCCCAGGGCCTGGTTTCCACTACGCGAACGCGAGAAGGCAGTTGCGAACGCGAATAAGAAATATTTCATCTTATAAAATAACACTATACAAATGCTAGGACACGGACGCGAACGCGATGAAGGAAACCAGATGACAGAAAACAACAGTCCAAAAATAGAATGAAATGGCCCATAGCCCATCCGAAACTCACCCGGGGCCCCATCTAAACATACCAACAAGTTCCATAACCTAACACAGACTCGCTCGAGGTCTCAAATCACATCAAACGATGCCAAAACTACAAATCGCACCATGAATCGAACTTATGAACTTTCAAATCTTCCAACTTCTAAAATTCGCGTCGAAACCTATCAAATCAACCCGGAATGACGTCAAAATTTGCAGGCAAGTTCCAAATAACATAACAGAGCTGTTCCAACTCTCGGAATAGCATTTCGACCCTGATATCGCCAAAGTCAACTCTTGGTCAAACCTCTCAACCTTCAAAACTTCAACTTTTCCAACATTCGCCGAAATGCTCCAAATTACCCTACGGACTTCCAAATCCAAATCTGGACGCACGCCTAAGTCCAACATCATTATACGAAGCTGTTGGAATCATTCAAAATCCATTCCAGAGCCGTTTACACAAAAGTCAAAATTTCGATCAACTCTTACCGCTTAAGCTTCCAAAACTTGAATCCTTCTTCCGATTTGACTCCGAATCATCCGGTAACTGAATTCGACCACGCACTCAAGTCAATACACAAAGTACGAAGCTGCTCATGACCTTATGATACCAAATTGGACTTAAATTCTCAAAACGACCGGACATGTCGTTACAAGATTACCCCAGCAACAACCATTTTTCATTTATCATCACCAACCTCCTTATCCAAAATCCCACCATAACTTCTCCTCCAACCACCATAATTTTTCACTGCCATAACACAAAAAAGTAAATAAAGCTGCAGGAAAAAATCATCAAGCAGAACTATCAATCTCAAACAAAGACAACTAAAAAGTGGTGAACAAATGAGACCAACATCCTAATAAATAGAATAAAATTACTTGGCCATTGTTATGTAATTTTGATGTTTTTGCGGAAATTCTTGGCTTCATTAAGGAGTTTGATAATGGGTTTTATGAACTTTAGGCTTTGGAGTTTGGATATGTTTGACGCCACTTGCCAGACGAGATCAGACGACAAAAATTGGACAACGAAGAGGGAGCAGGGGTGACGTCGGTGACGTTATTGGAGACGTTGGCAGGTGGGGGAACGTGATATGAACGACAATGGAACAGTAAATCAAAGAAAGAAAATGAAAGATAAAGCTGCTAAGGAAAGGAAAATACAGAACAAAAATATATAATGTTTAATTCATTGTGTAAAGGGGACTCCAGTACAATACATATAAAGGGAAGAAGAAAAAGGAATCTACAGCTATCCTATGCTTATATTTGGCAATTCTTATCATCCTATCGAACCCCATTAATGTAACGACCCGGACGGTATTTTTGAGAGTATTAGCCTCGAACCTATATTTATTGCTTCCTCTATTTCATTATGTGGATACGTGACTTGCCGAGAGGTTTGGTTTTTGGTTTTGGAGTGAAATGGGACACATAATCCCTAAATTGGAAGTTTAAGTTTTAGGAATTAACCGTAGTTTGAGTTCTATAAAAATAATCCCGGAATGGAGTTTCGACGGTCCCAATAGCTCCGTAGGGTGATTTTGGTATTAGGAGCGTGTCTGGATGTTGATTTGGAGGTCTGTAGGCCATTTCAGCGTCTATTGGCGAAAGTTGGAAAGTTTGATGATTTTTGGAAAGTTTGACCGGGAGTGAACTTTTGATATCGGGGTAGAATTCAGATTCCGGGAGTTAGAGTAGGTCCATAATGTCAATTATGACTTGTGTGCGAAATTTGAGGTCAATCGGACTTGATTTGATAGGTTTCGGCATCGGATGTAGAAGTTAGAAGTTCTAAAGTTCTTTAGGCATGAATCGATGCACAATTCATGTATTTATCATTGTTTGATGTGGTTTCTGGCCCCGAGTAGGTCTGTTAGGTGTATTAGGACTTGTTGGTATATTCAGACGGGTCCCGAGGGCCCCGAGTATGAATCGGATGGGTAGTGGACTTGTTGGATTGCTAAAGGTGTCCAGCTTCTGGTGTTTTCACAACTGTAGAGAGAATGGCCACAGGTGCGGGATCGCAAAAGCGAGAACTTGATCGTAGATGCGTAACTGGGCATGCCCAGATGGAGGCGCAGGAGCGGAAAACTTTCTGCATAAGTGACTTCGCTTCTGCGGCGTTGAGGAACGCATGTGCGACAGTGTTCCGCAGGTGCGTCACTTGGGCCACAGGTACGGATGCGCAGATGCGATCCACTTTCCGTAGAAGCGGATTCTTTGGACTTAAGTGAATGTCACGACCCAAAATCCTACCACAGGCGTCGTGATGACACTTAATCTCTAAAACTAAGTAAGCCGATTATAATCATAATTCAATCCATTTTTTTAAAAACATATAATTTAATACAACCTCCCAAGACTTGTAATACTGAGTCACGAAATCTAACTAAATACATAGAATTATTTCGAAGTTATAATATGCAATATTGTTCGAATAAAAAATTAACAGTACAATAAAATGGAAAGACTCCAAGGGACTGCGACGACCAAGCAATCCTACGTTGAATCCTTGCGATCATACTCTAATCTATGTCCGAATCCAATATCTCTAATACCTAGCTCTGCACAAAAATGTGCAGAAGTGTAGTATGGGTACATCACAGTCGGTACCCAGTAAGTATCAAGACTAACCTCATAGGAGTAGTGACGAGGTACAGTCAAGACACTCACTAGTAAAATAACTTGTGCAATATAGCATACAAAAATAATAGAAAATAAATAGCAGTGATAGCAACACCAATCAACTAGTGATTTAAACAGGAAGGCAACAGGAACACCATAAATATTGCTCAAATAAATAATCAAGTTCTTCAAAATATACATCTTTTATCTATAAGTTTTTCAATAAAAGTCTCTAGAATCTAATCATTTCCAATAAATATATTTCGAATATACTTCCTCCAAATAAATATCTTTCCATTATAATTCTTTCAAATAAATATCTTTTGAATATAGTTCTTTCAAGTAAATATCTTGTAAATATAATTCTTTCAAATAAAAGATACCATGTGACACCTCATTTAACTTCCCTGGTGTGAGAGATATATTCAACATATCACATCAAATGGCACGGCAATACCTTCGTGCACTTGTCTCATTCTCACCCAATATGTATATATATGTGTGTGTATATATATATATATATATATATATATATATATATATATATATATATATATATATATATATATATATATATATATATATATATATATATATATATATATATATATATATATATATATATATATATATATATATATATATATATATATATATTGGCACGGTAACACCCTTCGTGCATTTATATCTTTCTCACCGTGCATACATATAACAGTACCAACTAGGTGGGAGAAATGCCAATAACAATAAAAGAAATAAAGTGGAGGCACACAGGAAGCAACAACGACTACAAGTCACATAGAAAACATAGGTGCACAATAACATCTCAAGATAAAGGCATGAATGTATACACAACAAAACGATATCACAATATAATGTATGTTTCTCGTCCTCGCCTGCACGGAAACACTCTTCGTGCCATGATTATAGGATAATATAAAAATAATGGCACGGCATCACCCTTCGTGCTTTTCCACTCTCAATGGCACGGCATCACCCTTCGTGCTTTACACTCTCAAATAGCAAGACATCACCCTTCGTGCTTTACAATCTCCCTCACATGATAATATAATTCAAATGGCACGGCATCACCCTTCATGATTTAAACTCTCAAATGGCACGGCATCACCCTTCGTGCTTTACACTCTTCCTTACCAAGAACATGTATATCATTAACAAGCAAGGAAGGAAGCATAAATAACATCAAGAAGAGTGTTTAAACCACAACACAATACAATAATTCATATCACAATTAGCCACTGACCACAATCAAATTCCAAAATATGTAGCAGAATTAATAAATTTCTTAACAAACAGCCCAAGGCTCCACATAACGTATATAAAAACTCAAAACAATCAACATAGGTGAAAAATACTCAGCATAGGGCAACACCTTCATTAACCCAAATTTTTGATAATTATATTAATTCTTCAATTTAAACTTATTTAATAAATATTTGTGGATAGGGATTCCATCATGAATTTAATTCCAAGAAAAATATCAAATCAACAAACACACAGAATTCACATAAAATTCAAGTGACAATAACACCAAATTATTATATAAAATTCAAATTCGACAAATAAGGAATGAGGCGTGATAATTCAAGGATTTACTAAATGCCAACAATTATCCAATTTAATACATAAAAATGCCTAAAAATTTGAACCAATAAAATTTGCACATATCAGCCCGAGTGCATAGTCGTCACCTCGCGTACACGACTTCCAATCACAAAATTTTCACATAAGACTCAATGCCTAAGGGGTAATTCTCCCACTCAAGGTTAAGCAAGATACTTACCTTTTTGAAGTTATGTCGATATTCCAAAATGGACTTCTTGCTTGAATTGACCTCCGGACAGCTCAAATCTATTCAAATTAATTTTACAAATTCATTAAAATTCATTGGAAATAATTTCGGATAATAAAACGTCGACTTAAAATTTTATTCTAAAAAGTCAACCAAAGTCAACGCGGGGCTCGCCTCTTGGAACCCGACATAATTTTCACGAAATCCAAACACACATTCCGATAAGAGTTCAACCATACCAATTTTATCAAATTCCAATAACAAATCGTCCTCCAAAACTTAAATTTTCGTTTTTGGAAGATTTTGCAAAAATCTTGATTTCTTCCATTTAAATCTGAATTAAACGATGAATATAACCATGAATTTATGAAATATAATCACTTTCTAGTATAAAACACTTACCTAGATGATTTGCTTGAAAAACCCATGAAGCATCGCTCAAAACCGAGCTCTACAACTCCAAAAATGATAAAAATGGCTAACCCTCAAAATAGAATACTTTTATGTTTTGCCCAGGTGTTTGGACATCGCCATCGCGGAAGAACTAATGCGATCGAGAAGAAGAAAATGGCTACTGCCTCAAAATGTACTACGCGATCGCGGAATGATGCATCCGATCGCGTAGAAGAAATGACACTGCCCACAAAAGGGCTCTACGCGAACGCGGAAGGAGGGAGTGCGAACGCGATGAAGCAAAATTCAAAGGTTCGCGATCGCGAACCTTATTCTGCAAACGCGATGAAGAAAAATATGGCACGTCAACAATACACTACACGATTGCGTGAGATAGCATGCGATCGTAGAGGAGAAGAGGAAATCATCAATTGTTACAGTTGGGCTATGCGAACGCGGGCAGTGAGGTGCGAACGCGGAGAAGAAAAAGGCACACTTTCGCGATCGCGGACAGGCCTATGTGAACGCAAAGAAGGAAAATGATCATTCCCCCAAATAGTCTTCGCGATCGTGCCTTCACCTATGCGATCGCATAGAAGGGAACACCAGATATAAGAACAACCATCCCAACACAAGAGAAAATGACCCGTAGCCTATCTGAAACGCACCCGAGACCCTCGGGACCTTAACCAAATATACCAACACATCCCAAAATACAATACGAACTTAGTCGAGGCTTCGAACCACGTCAAACAACGCTGAAAATACGAATCACGCATTGAATTGAATTATGAGTTTTCAAATCTTCGAACTTATATATTTTGCGCTGAAACGTATCAAATCAATCCAGAATGACTTCAAATTCTGCACACAACTCATAAATGACATAATGGAGCTATTCCAATTTCCGGAATCGAAATCCGACCTCGTTATCAAAAATTCAACCTTTGGTCGAACTTTTCAAAAATCTTCTATTTATCCAACTTTCGCCAAAATGCGTCGAATTGTCTTACGGACTTTCAAATCCAAATCCGAACATACGCCTAAGTCCAAAATCATCATACGAAGCTATTGACATCATCAAAATTCCATTCTGGGGTCATTTTCTCAAAAGTCAACTCTCCGGTCAACTCTTTCTATTTAAGCTTCTAAATAAGAATTGTTCTTTCAATTTAATTCTAAATCTTCCGAAAACCGAACTCAACTACACACGCGGGTCATAATACATATTACAAAGCTGCTAGAGACCTTAAGTCGCTGAACGAGGTGTAACTTCTTAAAATGATAGGTCGGGTTGTTACATTCTCCACCTCTTAAACATACGTTCGTCCTCGAACGTGCCAAGAATCTTTTTGAGGACATTAATTTACTGAGTGTTTTCTTCCACACATACTCGTGGGTGATTCTACGTTCCCGCAATTTAATACGGGTCCGACAACACTATCTCAGCTGAGATTATTCCTTTTTGCCCTTATTTATAAACATTAAAGCTAATTCCTTACACTCCAATTAATTTCAAAAGGCTTGATTTTCCATATTAGCACATTGCGTTAGTCTCAACCGGCGATAGCAATTTAGTACCTACACACACATTATATGTATGCCCATAATCATATCTTTGGTCATAATAATTGTTCATAATTAATTCCAGCATCCTCAATTAATCTTATATTAACCAAAATCTCGTTTCAAAATTTTTACAACACTGACAGTAACACGCGAGGCATGAAGACCTCATAATTATTTATCCAAATTAACGAGTCACATTTAAAACCACTTGGGCACTCACCTTATAGGCTAAAACTCAATATTTACAACACAAATATGACTAAATATGCATAAAAATACATCAAATAATTATCAAATAAGCCTAACAGGCATGACTCCCTATCAATACAATAGTACATAATTTTAATTTCACAAAGGGAGAATTTAAACACATAAACTTTCATCACAAGGATCTTGTCCTTATATAACTTCCACTGTCGCTTGTAGCCCAATTTAAATATTTCACATCATATAAAAATGCGAGGAACTCGTCCTCAACTCTGAATCACAAGTATTGTGCCAACTGAAATTTTTAATTTCCTTTCTTTCTTCTTTTCAATAAATTTCGTAAACAATTTTTCTCAACACATAATGAACCCTCATACCGGTAGGGCATATAATTCATAAAATTGAATTCAATTATTTTGAAATCACATCAAACCCACTGTAGTGAGTAATAGAAAGTCACTTTTAGACTTATAGCCCTCAATAGTATACAAAATAAAAATGATAGACACAGGCTAATATCGTCAAGTCTCCCAACAAGGATAAACATATAAGTGGGTCACAAAATTGCGACGCTCACCCATAAGCGGAGCATAATAGGAGGACTCGCCTCAATATTCAGAACCAAATCAAATTAAAGAAGAATACCCTTTTTATTACAAATCGGAATCATACATGTAACGATACCATCTGGTGTAGTGCCTCAGCCACACCATAGCAAATATATCAACCGGTCGGGCCTCCACCTCTTAGGCGACCTCTACCTGCTTGTCCTCCACCCTTAACTAGCTGTGCATGTGGGGTAGTAATTGCATTGGGGCCCATAGCCTGAGCGTTCTGATAAAATCCACCCCTCCCAAGTTTGGGACAATCTCTCATAATGTGCCTAGTATCACCATACTCATAACAACCCCTCTGAGGTCGCGACTGCTCGTACTGAGTCTGTGCCGGATAAATGAAATAACCACTGTAAGAATCTCGTGTCGATGGTGCACTATAAGAACTTACTGGAGCACCCCGAGTAATCTGATGTGTGGACTGAGCTGGCCGACTGCTCGAGCCTCCGCCATAATAGGTCATAGCTGAAGAGTAAAATCCATTGAATCCTCTAGAGTTTCGAGACCTTTTGGTCTCTTTAGACTCATTTTCTTCACTTCGAACACGTTCTAACATCCTGGCAATCTCTACTACTTGCTGGAATGGAATGTCAGTCTGCAATTCTTGAGCCATGATTATTTTAAAATCATAATCGAGCCCTTCAATGAATCTGTGAACTCACTCTCTAACTGTAGGAACCAAGATAAGTGTACGACGGGCTAACTCACTAAACCTGATAGCATATTCTGACACCGTCATGGTGCCCTGACGCAACCGTTCAAACTCTGTGCGCCACGCATCCCGAAGAGACTGGGGAACAAACTCTTTCACAACATCTCTGAAAATTGAGTCCAAGTTGGTGGTGTTGCATCAACTTGTCTATCCTCTTCATAAACTTGCCACCATTGATACGCTGCTCCTGACAGTTAAAATGTAGTAAAGGAAACTCCGCTTACTTCTACAATACCTATGGTACGGAGAATACGGTGGCACTTTTCTAGAAATCTTTAGGCATCCCCGGCAGCTGTGCCACTAAAGTAGGTTGACTATATCTCTTAAACCTCTCAAGCCCCTTTTGTACTTCTTCTAATGCCTTTGGCCTAACCTCAAACAGGACCGGAATAATAGGTTGTACCAGCACCACACCCAGAACCTGACCAATGTAGACATGCTGCTCTGGAGTACGGGTGGTAGGAGTCTGAGCTCCTCCCCCAATCTGTGAAATATTTGGTGCAACAGAGATCAACCCTGCTTGAGTTAATATACCAAACATGTTCAGGAACTGTGCTAAAGTCTCATGAAGTCCGGGGGGTAACAACATGTGCTTTTGGTACCTGTCCCCCAACCAAAGCTATTGGTGGCTCCTCAATTGTTACTCTGACAAGTGCTCTAGCTGCGACACGTGTCCTTCCTCGGCCTCTACCTCGGCTTCTACCTCAGCCCCGGCCTCTTGCGGCTATAGCAGTATGCGCGGGTGTTTTCTCAACTGACCCGGTAGCATGTGTCCTCACCATTTGTGAGAGAATAGAGATACAAAGGCTCAAATTCAAAAATCAACAAATTCCGCACGACGGGAATGAAAGAAGTGAAAATTTCCTAACAGTTTTATAGCCTCTCGAAGATAAGTACAGACGTCTCTGTACCGATCCGCAAGACTCTACTAGACTCGTTCGTGACTGGTAGAACCTATCAACCTAGAGCTTTGATACCAACTTCTCACGACCCAAAATCTTACCACAGGCGTCGTGATGGCACTTAGTCTCAAAGACTAAGTAATCCGATTATAATCATAATTCAAGCCAATTTTTTAAAACATATAATTTAATACAACCTCCCAAGACTGGTAATACTGAGTCACGAACTCTAACTGAATACATGAAATTATCTTGAGGGTCTAATATACAATACTGTTCGAATAAGAAATTAACAGTACGATAAAATGGAAAGACTCCAAGGGAATGCGACGACCAAGTAATCCTACCTTGAATCCTTGCGATCATACTCTAATCTCTGTCCGAATCCAATATCTCCAATACCTAGCTCTGCACAAAAATGTGCAGAAGTGTAGTATGGGTACACCACAGTCAGTACCCAATAAGTATCAATACTAACCTCACAGGAGTAGTGACGAGGTACAGTCAAGACACTCACTAGTCAAATAACCTGTGCAATATAACATACAAAAATAATAGAAAATAAATAGCAGTGATAGCAACACCAATCAACTAGTGATTTAAACAGGAAGGCAACAGGAATACCATAAATATTGCTCAAATAAATAATAAACATAGGTACAACCAATTAATAAATTTCTTCAAAATATACATCTTTTATCTGTAAGTTTTTCAATAAAAGTCTCTAGAATCTAATCCTTTCCAATAAATATATTTCGAATATACTTCCTCCAAATAAATATCTTTCCATTATAATTCTTTCAAATAAATATCTTTCGAATATAATTCTTTCAAGTAAATATCTTTCAAATATAATTCTTTCAAGTAAATATCTTGTAAATATAATTCTTTCAAATAAAAGACATTATGTGACACCTCATTTAACTTCCCTGGTGTGAGAGATATATTCAACATATCACATCGAATGGCACGGTAATACCTTCGTGTATATATATATATATATATATATATATATATATATATATATATATATATATATATATATATATATATATATATATATATATATATATATATATATATATATATATATATATATATATATATATATATATATATATATATATATATATATATATATATATATATATAGAGAGAGAGAGAGAGAGATGTTGGCACTGTAACATCCTTCGTGCATTTATCTCTTTCTCACCGTGCATAAATATAATAATACCAACTAGGTAAGAGAAATGCCAATAACAATCAAAGAAATAAAGTGGGAGACACACATGAAGCAACAACGACTACAAGTCACATAGAAAATATAGGTGCACAATAACATCTCATGATAAAGGCATGAATGTATACACAACAAAACGATATCACAATATAATGTATGTATCTCGTCCTCGCATGCACCGAAACACCCTTCGTGCCATGATTATAGGATAATATAAAAATAATGGCACGGCATCACCCTTCGTGCTTTTACTCTCATCCTCACGTGATAATATAAATGAAATGGCACGGCATCACCCTTCGTGCTTTTACACTCTCAATGGCACGGCATCACCCTTCGTGCTTTACACTCTCAAATGGCACCACATCACCCTTCGTGCTTTACACTCTACCTCACATGATAATATAATTCAAATGGCACGACATCACCCTTCGTTCTTTACACTCTCAAATCGCACGGCATCACCCTTCGTCCTTTACACTCTTCCTTACCAAGCACATATATATCATTAACAAGCAAGGCAGGAAGCATAAATAACATCAAGGAGAGTGTTTAAGCCACAATATAATACAACAATTCATATCACAATTTCCCACTGATCACATCCAAATTCCAAATATGTAGCAGAATCAATAAATTTTTCAACAAATAGCCCAAGGCTCCACACAATGTATATAAAACCTCAAAACAATCAACAGAGGTAAAAAATACTCAGTATAGGGCAACACCTTCATTAATCCAAATTCTTGATAATTATATTAACTCCTCAAATTAAACTTATTTAATAAATATTTACGGATAAGGATTCCATCATGAATTTAATTCCAAGAAAAATATCAAATCAACAAACACACAGAATTCACATAAAATCCAAGTGACAATAACACCAAATTATTATATAAAATACAAACTCGACAAATAAGGAATGAGGCGTGATAATTCAAGGATTTACTAAATGCCAACAATTTCCAATTTAATACATAAAAATGCCTAAAATTTTAAACCAATAAAATTTGCACATATAAGTCCGAGTGCGTACTCGTCACCTCGCGTACACGGCTTCCAATCACACAATTTTCACATAAGACTCAATGCCTAAGGGGCAATTCTCCCACTCAAGGTTGGGCAAGATACTTACCTTTTTGAAGTTATGCCGATATTCCAAAATTACCTTCTTGCTTGAATTGACCTCTGGACAGCTCAAATCTATCCAAATTAATTGTACAACTTCATTAAAATTCATTGGAAATAATTTCGGATAATAAAATGTCGACTTAAAATTTTATTCTAAAGAGTCAACCAAAGTTAATGCGGGGCCCGCCTCTCGGAACCCGATATAATTTTTACGAAATCCGAATACACATTCCGATACGAGTTCAACCATACCAACTTTATCAAATTCCAATAACAAATCGTCCTACAAATCTTAAATTTTTGTTTTTGGAAGATTTTGCAAAAATCTTGATTTCTTCCATTTAAATCTGAATTAAACGATGAATATAACCATGAATTTATCAAATATAATCACTTTCGATTATAGAACACTTACGAAGATGATTTGCTTGAAAAATCCATGAAGAATCGCATAAAACCGAGCTCTACAACTCCAAAAATGATAGACATGGCTAACCCTCGAAATAGAGTACTTTTATGTTCTGCCTAGGTGTTTGTACATCGCGATAGCGGAAGAACTAATGCGATCGCGAAGAAGAAAATGGCTACTGCCTCAAAATGTACTACATGATCGCAGAATGATGCATGCGATCGCGTAGAAGAAATGACACTGCCCACAAAAGAGCTCTACGCGAACGCGGAAGGAGGGAGTACGAATGCGATGAAGCAAAATTCAAAGGTTCGCGATCGCGAACCTTACTCTGCGAACGCGATGAAGAAAAATATGGTACGTCAACAATACACTACACGATTGCGTGAGATAGCATGCGATCGTAGAGGAGAAGAGGAAATCATCAGTTGTTACAATTGGGCTATGCGAATGCGGGCAATGAGGTGCGAACACGGTCAAGAAAAAGGCACACTTCCGCGATCGTGGACAGGCCTATGCGAACGCAAAGAGGGAAAATGGTCAGTCCCCCAAATAGCCTTCGCGATCGTGCCTTTACCTATGCAATCGCATAGAAGGGAACACCAGATATCACAACAACCATCCAAAACAAGAGAAAATGACCCGTAGCCCATCTGAAACGCACCCGAGACCCACGGGACCTTAACCAAATATACCAACACATCCCAAAATACAATACAAACTTAGTCGAGCCTTCGAACCACGTCAAACAACGCTGAAATTATGAATCACGCATTGAATTGAATTATGAGTGTTCAAATCTTCAAACTTATATATTTTGCGCTGAAATGTATCAAATCAATCCAGAATGACTTCAAATTCTGCACACAAGTCATAAATGATGTAATGGAGCTATTCCAATTTCTGGAATCGAAATCCGACCTCGTTATCAAAAATTCAACCTTCGGTCGAACTTTCCAAAAATCTTCTATTTATCTAACTTTTGCCAAAATGCGTCGAATTATCCTACGGATTTCCAAATCCAAATCGGAACATACGCCTAAGTCCGAAATTATCATACGAAGCTACTGACATCATCGAAATTCCATTCTGGGGTCGTTTGCTCAAAAGTCAACTCTCTGGTCAATTTTTTCCATTTAAGCTTTTAAATAAGAATTGTTCTTTCAATTTAATTCCAAATCTTCCGAAAATCGAACTGGACCACACACGTGAGTCATAATACATATTACGAAGATGCTCGATACCTTAAGTCGTTGAACGAGGCATAACTTCTTAAAACGACAAATCGGGTCGTTATAGTAAAGTTCGCACATGTGATGTTTTTCCGCAAGTGCGGAGCCGCAGATGTGGCAGCAAGGTCACAAGTGCGGTTTAACTGGAAGAAAAGGGGAATTTTCGAGGGTTTTGATTCATATTTCATTTTGGGATTTTGAGTGCTCGGTGGGAGACGGAATTTTGAGGGATTTTTAGAGGAAAATATTTGGGTAAGGATTCCTGACTCGTTTTTGATTAATTCCCATGAATCTATTGTTGTTTCCATCATTTAATTAGTGTTTTTAGTTGGAAATTTGGGGAAAATTTGGAAAGACTTCTTAGGCTAAAATTTGGAGATTTGAAAGGAAATTTGAGATCGAATTTGAGTAATTCTTGTATGGTTGGACTCGATATCGAATGTGTATTCGGTTTTTGTAATTTTGATCGGGTTTTGAGACGTGGGCCCAGGGTGACTTTTTGGAGCGATTTTTTAATTCATTGCTAAAGTCGTAGTTTTATTATTTAAATTAGTTTCTTATATTTATATTTATAGTATGTAATTATTTTGGCTAGATTCGAGCCGATCGAAGTTGGAAAATCGAGGAATAGGCCGGGTACGCGAGGTGACGAGTGCGTACTTGGGCTAAATATTTAAAAAAATCTGATTTTTGCTAAGTAGTTCCTTTTATTTCCTTAATTGAGTTACTCTAGCACGTGTAGCCTAATGTCACATGTCTACGTGTATTATCTCTTACTTGTAATTTGTGCAATATGCTTAGTTGAATTACTTGATTTCTTTGATTCGATATTCATTCTTTAACTGTAGGATTATTTGCTTGTAATCTCATTGTTTCATTTGTTATGTGTTGTTCTTGTGATTTTTGTTCAGATAATTGGTTGGTTATGGCACGAGGTTTCTGTCGTACGGAGTGTTATTGTGGCACGAGGTTTCTGTCGTGTAGAGTGTTATTGTGGCATGAGGTTTCTACCGTGTGGAGTATTATTGTGGCACGAGGTTTCTGCCATGCAGAGTGTTATTGTGGCACGAGGTTTCTGTCGTGGGGTTATCATTGTTTGCATGAGATTTCTACCGTGCCATTGTGAGATATTTACTTTTGGGACTACGAGACGGTACCTCAGGAGCACCCCTGTTGTTTACCTTTATTTGTTGTACTGTTGTTATTGTTGTTGTTGTTTCTTAACTTGTAAGATTCTTGTTTCCTTACGTGTTGTAGTGTCTTCTTGAATTCCGTGTTGTTATCTTCTGTGAATGTCTGTTATTACACTTCTCTGTCATTCAACATATTATTATATCTTCCGCCTTGTTTTTCCTATTATTTCTAGTAGGGCCCTGACCTGACCTCGTCACTCGTCCATAATATTTGGCTGGAAGTTTGGAAAAGTGAGCACCGAATATTGTCACTCGCCTATAGGGTTGAATTTTGAGGTATACCCAATCACCTTCCTTGAATTGCCTATCGAGCCTATATTTGTTAGCTTGCTCAACCATCCTCTGTCGAGCTCTTTGCAAGTGGTATTTC
The DNA here is from genome assembly GCF_000715075.1 of Nicotiana tabacum. Lineage (NCBI taxonomy): Eukaryota > Viridiplantae > Streptophyta > Magnoliopsida > Solanales > Solanaceae > Nicotiana > Nicotiana tabacum. Next base: position 93,929,982 of record NC_134102.1, read on the forward strand.
AGTAGCTGAATCTTAAACTCCCTTGTTAGTAAGCTTGTGTCAACTTCTTCTACAATTGGGTCTCCTGCTACATAAGGCAAATGGAGAGGTGGTGGTTGCCCATACAATGCCTCAGGGAGTTGTCTGTATTGAAGAATGAAAGGTGGTGTTGTACCCCCACTCAGCTGCTGCCAAATAAGAATACCAGTCCTTTTGAGAGTCAGAACAAAAACATCTAAGGTAGGTCTCTAGACATCTATTTACCACCTCTGTTTGACCATCTGATTGAGGGTGGTATGTTGTAGAAGTACTAAGAGTAACCCTCTGCATAGAAAACAATTCTTGCCGTAATTTGCTAGTAAAGATAGGATCTCTATCACTTACTATATCCTCTGGCATTCCATGCAACTTATGAATCTGCTCCATGAATATCTTTGCAAGATCTTTAGCTGAGTAAGAATTTGAGAGCCCTATGAAATGAGCATATTTAGTCAGCATATACACCACTACCCAAATAAATGACTTTCCTTTTGATTTTGGTAACCCCTCAATGAAGTCCATACTTATGCTACTCCTTGTTATAGAAGGCAACTTGAGTGGTTGCAGTAAGCCTGGGTAAGGTACTGTCTCATGCTTGTGCCTTTGAAACACTCTACACTCTTTGACATATGTTTGAACATCCTCCTTTAAACATCTCAAATAAAAGAGAGCAGCAATTCTTCTGTAAGTGTGGTCAATGCCCGAGTGTCCTTCTCTGGCAGAGTCATGCCACAATCTGATGATCTCTTTCCTCAACTGCCCATCATGTCCTATTACCAGCTTCCCATTCTTCCTCGATTTTTCATGTACAAATGAGTACCCCTTCATCTCGGATTTCTTTTCTTTTAGTTCTTGGATTAAGCTAGTGAGTTCATCATCTAGTGACCAACTCGGCATAATTTGGCTCAATAAGTCTGTCTTGATTATGGACAGAGTTAGAGCAGTTAGTTCCACCAAAGGTAATCTGGACAATCCATCTGTTGCCTTGTTCTCTTTCCCCTTTTGTACTCAATGGTGAAGTCATATTGCATCAACTTAGTGATCCACTTTAATTGTGAACCTGTGTGTAGCTTTTGTTCAAGAAGGAACTTTAATGCCTTTTGGTCTGTTTTCACTGTGAATGTTTTGCCCATCAGGTACTGATTCCATTTAGTGACTGCCATGACCAATGCCAATAACTCTTTGTCATATATTGATAATGATTGATGCTTGGGGGATAACCCTTTACTCAGATATGCAACATGCGGCCCCTTTTGCATTAATACAACTCCAGTGTCCATGCTACATGCATCAGTCTCTATTTCAAATGGTATTGAGAAGTCAGGAAGCACCAGTACTGGTGCTGAGGTCAGGGCTTCCTTCAATCTGTTAAATGCCTTAGTGGTTTGATCAGTCCATATAAAGTTGTCCTTCTTCAACAGCTTAGTGAATGACTTACTGATTGATCCATACCCTTTTATGAACCTTCTATAGTACCCAGCCAAGCCTAGGAACCCTCTTAACTGTTTGATATTGATGGGCACATGCCATATCTGAATAACTTCTATCTTCTTTGGGTCTGTGGCCACACCTTTAGCAAAGATATAGTGGCCCAGGTATTCCACCCTATTAGCTGCAAAGACACTTGCTCTCTTTAGCAAATAGCTGATGTTTAACCAACAGATCAAAGGTAACTCTAAGGTGTTGTAGATGTTCTTCCATGCTCCTGCTAAACACCAAAATGTCATCAAAGAATACTTGGATAAATTTCCATAGATACTCTTGGAAAATGTGATTCATTAACCCTTGAAAGCTGGAAGGAGCATTGGTTAGGCTAAAGGGCATCACTTGGTACTCATAGTGTCCTGAGTGAGTTTTAAATGCAATTTTGTGGACATCTGAGGGATACATTCTAATATAGTGATAACCAGCTCTTAAATCTATCTTGGAATAGACTTGTGAGCCCCCTAATTCCTCCAATAACTCCTCAATGATGGGTATTGGGAATTTATCCTTCACAATGACCTTGTTTAGAGCTCTATAATCCACACACAATCTCCAAGAGCCATCTTTTCCCCCCACCAGAACCACAGGCGATGCATATGATCTAGAACTATACTGAATTATGCCTTGACTTAACATTTCCTACACCATATTTTCTATCATATCTTTCTGTATAGGTGAGTAACTGTAAGGCCTTGAGTTCATAAGGTTGCTGCCTTTTAGCAAGGGAATATGGTCAAATACTCCTCTGGAATGAGGTAATTGTTTAGGCTCCTCAAACAACTCCTTGTATCCATCTAACAGCTGTTGAATTTCCACTGTCCTTTCTGCAACTATGTCTGGTTGGTCAGCTTCACCATTTTTCTCTATGCAAACTCCGATCATGAAAATCTTAGCAGTATCCACTGATATCTTGTGGAGTGCCTTGGCAGCTACAGTTTTAAAAGAAGGTTGGATCCCTTGCAATGCCACAGTTTTCCCTTGATACATAAATTGCATCCACAACTTCTCGAAATTGACCTTAATGTCTCCCATTTTGCTCAACCATTGGATACCGAGTACTACATCACAACTTCTTATAGGAAGTACTAAGAATTCATCCTGAAACATGGTTCCTTGCATTAATCATTTGAGCTCCTTACTTCCCTTTACAAATTGAATGACTCTCCCATCTGCTACTGAGACATCTTGTGGACTGATTTGATGAATTTTGCACCCCATCCTCATAGTTGCCTTCTCATTGATAAAATTATGAGTGGAACCACAATCAATGAGAACATTGATTGGTCTTTGCTCAGTGAATCCTTGGATCTTGAGTGTCCTATACCCTTTTGAGACATTCAGGGCTTGTAGAGAAATCTCACAATTCTCATTTGGTTCATCTTCAGGCTCTTGAACCTCAAGGCATTCTTCCTCCTCATCTGGTTCTTCCTGTGCAGTGAAGCCTTCTTCCCCTATCTCCAAAGAATGGATTTGCCTTCCTTACATTTGTGGCCATGCACATATTTTTCATCGCAAAAGAAGCACATCCCATTGGCTATTTTCTCATCCATTTATGCTGGTGTTAGTCTCCTTCTTCTATTATTATCAAAAGCTACAGTGACTGGTTTCTTCTAGTTAGGCAAGTTACTTCTAGACATTCCTTCAGAACCTTGACCTTGAGAGCCTCTAAAGGAAGCATACCCTACATATGCACCTTTGATAGCCTTGTTTTGTGCAGCAAAATTGGCTTCAGGTAGCCTAGCTAGATAGTAAGCTTGGGGAAGGCTACAAGGATTTCCTATCTTCACTGCATTGCTAAGCTTGGGTTTCAAATTGTTCAAAAAGATATTGATAGCATGCTCCACAGACAAATTGATCCTAGTCATTATAATAACAAAAGCCTTTTGATAGTCTTTGACTGAACCTGTGTGCTTAATATTCATAAGTCTTGTCATGGGGTCTGAGTATTCAGCTTCAAACCTGTCACATAAAGCCCATAAGTATTCTTTCCAAGTTGAAAGAGGCATGTGTCTTTTACTCCTCATGTATCCTAGATGCCATTATAGGGCATCACCCTCAAAGTGCAATGAAACCAACTTCATCTTTTGTTTGATTGTAACTTCCCCATCAATAAAAAACCTTTTTTTACCTTATACAACCATGTCCTCAAGTCTTTCCTATTAAATTTTGGAAATTCAACCTTGTTGTATTTTTTAATGGTAAGTTAGGTAAGGGTACATTGGGATTGGTTGTGGTCTATTGGTGCTGATTGGTAACATGAGTGTTCTGGTAGTGAGGAGGGGTTGTTGTATAAGGAATTTGATAGTATAAGGGTAGTGGTATATGTGTGTTCTGGGTGTAATAGGCAGTGGGGTATGGCTGTGTTTGGTAAAAAGGAGTGTAGGGGGGCTGCAATCCTACTGGTGACCCTTGGCTAAGCTACTGAGTGTCAAGATAGCTAATACCTTGGCTATGTGGAGTATTCAAGGGTTGTGGTTGAAATGTTGCAGCTCCAGGGTGGGGTGATTGGAAATTCTATGATCTTTAGGTGTAAAACATGGAGGGTTGTATAGGAGGTTGGGGTACCATTGGCACTCTACTGGAGTTGGGGTGAACTTGGGAGCATTGAGTTATGAGAGTGTGACTATGTGATGCTACTGAAGCTGCAAGAGCTCCAGTTGCTATAGTGTTTGGGGCTAGAGAACTAACTTAGAAAATAGTTGGAAAATGGGAGACATTTACAGCAGTACTGCTATTTTCAGAGAAACTAGGAGTTGCAAGCTCACCTAGGTCGAAGGGTTTATCATGAGGAGAATAGATCTCACCTCCATGTTGTCCTAGGTCAATGAAAGCTAAACTTTTATCTCTTTCAGGTCATCTGCCACCATGTATCACCTCGTTAAGTACCTCTTTGAGCTCCCCCAAAGCTTCCTCCTAATTTCTACTATTTTGTTCTTGTGCAGCTTCCAGCTGTTCCTGCCGAGCAGCAAAGTTTGACACATCCATGGAGATTTTATGCAAAGTATTGATGACTTTATTTATTTCAGTCGTCATGAATTCCACAGAGCCCGAGATCTGCTCTGATACCACTGATATGAGCGGCAATGGAACTGTAAATTAAAGAAAGAAAATGAAAGATAAAGCTGCTAAGAAAAGGAAAATACATAACAAAAATAGATAGGGTCTAATACATTATGTATAAGAGACTCCACTACAATGCTTATAAAGGGAAGAAGAAAAAGGAATCTACATCTGTCCTATGCTCCCATGTGACAATTCTTATCATCCTATCGGACCCTATAAATAACAGACAAGGACAATTGCTGGGGTCAATGTGCATTTACTGATAACTATAAAATAATTATAAAGGGACCTAAGTGAATAACTCAAAACTTAATTCTAACCTCTAAGATAACTAATTAACTACCGCATCCTATCTTTTAAGCTTAATGTACGACCTCCAGAAGCTACACACTCTTCACCTCGTATCAGAACGTTGGAGGTTGGGGACGAATGGGGTATTGTTTTACTTTATCTTTCTTTTCTCAAGAAAGCTTTTTAATTTTTTTTTGTGTCAAAACCACGTGGCTTTTTTTAATTGGACTATTTTTCCACGTCATGCACATGTAATCCACCCAATATATCCTTTTGGCTGGTTAGTACTTTTGTGTTTAATTGGCACAGTTTAAAATGGGTTCTAGTTTCTAATAGGAAATAGACTAACTTTAAGAGTCCAAGTGAAAAGTGCTGCCAAATTCCAATGCATGTCTATGTATTTGGCCATTAAATAACAAGGCATCGATCAGAAGATGTGCATATTTTAGCTACACATTATAAAAGGATATAGTAAAATGTACAATTGGAAAAAAAAATAATGCACACATTAAAAGGGCAAAATGCAAGAATTCTCTTATTTGGCATTTGTTGAAAGTAGTGTAGTACAATATACTACAGCATATGGTACAAACAACATTTTCAAAAACCTCACTAAAACTCTGTTGTTTGCGAACCCTAACATCAGATCAGTGCAAAGCTATTGTGCTTCATCTGCAATGGCCTCTCGCTGTCGTACACTCTCAAGACCAGCAATTAACCTTTTCAAATCCACAATGAACAAACAATCAAGCAGTAGCATACCCACTTCCTCTTTTAACCTCCCTCGCCCATTTCCAACACTCTCGAGGCAAGTTTAAAAAACCCCCAATTCAATTATTGAATATAAAGATTCAATTTTGACAGTTGATTTTGATGTTTCAGGCCATTACCTCAAATGGGTTGTCTTCAATCTCTGTTGCCGCTCCACAGTGCAGTCTCTTCAGCTCGACTCACATCTTGCCTTGGCATTGATTCCAAGGGCTCCAGATCGTTGTCTCAGGGTATGCTCTGCAGTGCCAACCCAGGAGTTTGATATTTTAAAATTTGTATCTGTAAGCAATACCACTTTTTTTTTTCTTTTTCAAATCACACTTATATATTCTTATGGTTGTACTGTTTGTTCATTTAGTATCAAGATTATACCCTTTGGTGGCTGAATCTTTGCATATAACTCATTTTCATTCCTGGTGGTGTTCGATTGTGGAGCCACATAGACGGAAGGGTGGTCAGTTGAATACCCTTTGTCAAATATTGTACTGTATATATAGAAAATTATACTGCATATATAAGTCAAAGATTACTTTTTTGCTCATATATATTAAATCTTGAACACATTCCTGGCTTCGCCACTAGTGTCAGACATATTAAGTATTGGTTAGGTGTTTTAGGTAGTCTGGTCTAGCTGCTGTTATGTACTGATAGTTTAGTCTTGATAAATTATGCTACAAGGGAAGTTTATCCTAGGTAGTTTACTTCTTTTTTTAAGTGACTTGATGAAAATAAATGCTATGAACATTTGCTGTGAAGCTTGTCTTCCTTTGCCTTTGTGTCTATGGTTGTCAAGTATAGAATGTATCCGCGCATTCACGTTAAATGCATTGCATGAGTGCATTGCCCAAAGGGCTATATGTGGAATGATTTGAGATTAGGCAATTCATTGTGTCTTTTTTAGGCTAATCCATCACTTTTTGAGTAAGTTGTTTAACAAGTCATACTCCTTCAGTACTAATTTTGGAAATTTATGTTTCTTCTTCTTTTGCCGGTAAATTAGAACTAGGTAAAATTCTGAGCTAGGTGGGTTGCAACGACCAGTGTGAGCTATCGATATCATTTTTTTCTTTAGTCAATATTATGTAATCTGTCTTTGACTATACAGGACCATATTTCTTGTGGTATATGCTTCCTGAAGTTTGGTTTTGCTTCCAAACTTAATACCAACACTATCACCACCACCAACACCACCAACATACCCAGTATAGTCCCACAAGTGAGGTTTAGGGAGGGTAATATGTACGCAGACCTTACCCCTACCATGTGAAGGTAGAGAGGCTGATTCCGGAGACCCTCGGCTGAAGGAAAAAATGAAAATGAGCAATAACAACAGTGATATTGTAAAATAACTGAAGTGAAAGAAATAACAGGTAGACACATAACTCCACAAACAAAAATGCAAGTCTAATACTACTGCCATGAGAATGGCAAAGGAATACACTCAGCTACCCCTTAACCTTCTACCCTAATCATCGACCTCCACACCCTCCTATCAAGGGTCATGTCCTCTGTATCACCAATTTATTAAAATGAAAACGTAAAGCCATACATTTTTGTGATTATTGAGACTAAGAAATTGATCTGAGTACTTTCTGGTTTGCTGTGACCAGCTAAGAGCTTTCAGAATTGCCCAAAGAAACCTAGTCTTCCACCAATGTTTTTGTTCTTTTTTTCTTGCTAAAAGGTTTGAAGAGCAGAAGAGAAACCTAGGAACAGTTAGGAGCTCGAGGGAAGCAAAGAAAGCAGTATAACAAAGAACAGAACGAGATTGGATGAGGATTGGTATAGAAGGAAAAAGTAGGGTGAGATTAAATGAATAATAAAAAGAATGAAAAATCAGTCACTATCCAGCGAGTCTCAAACTATGTGCCATTAGCCCTTGGGGATTTCTCAGTTATAAGAATATAAAAATAAAATGAAAAGCTAGAGGTACAATGAAGGAAGGATCCATGATCAGCAGGAATATAACATCGTGAAGAAGAAGTCAGGAAAATAGAAACTGAGTTTCTTTTGGTAGGAAAAGAAGAGAGAAATATGAAGCATGAGTAGGAAGAAGGATCAGAATTCTTTCAATCATTTTTGAGGTATTTAACTATCCTTCGATTATGGGGGATTTACAGGAATACTGAAACTAACAACTAAAATCTGTTATATATATTACTAACTACTGAAGGTTAGTCGCGCTAAGCACTATGTTCTTTATTAATATTAAATAATTTTATTTTGTGAAAAAATATATGGAACAACTTGACCCTTTGTGATAGCATCATTTTAAGATTCATTCTTAGAAATTAAATTTATCTTTGGACGTTTAACTTCTTACTATCTATTCTCTCTGGTCCAAATACGTGTTTCAATTTATGTGAACCTATTTGATTGGGCACGAAGTTTAAGAAAAAACAGAAGACTTTTGAACTTGTGGTGTGAAATGAGGTACATATATTTTGTGTGGCTATAAATTATTGCATAAAGGTAAATTATTTTCAAATATGGAAAGAGGTCATTCTTTTTGGCACGAACTAAAAAGGAAATAGGTTCACATAAATTGAAACGAATGGAGTATTATTTACCAATTAGTGTTTTAGGAATGTTAGATTGAAAAATTTGATAAAGTCATACTGATACATTTGCTGAATCATAAGCACAAGGAATGTGTTCGGGCTATGCTATTTTATCCTTTACCTTATCAATTTTTATATACTCAAGCTCAATTTTAGATTTAACATATTAATATTGAACCTAGAAATTTAGTCATTTATTAGTTCCTATTTGCATATAATTTAAGTATTTAATTAATTCAATTTGAATTTCCTCCTCAATTTCTCATGAATTGCATTTAATTGTGGAATTTTTTTGGCTACAAATAGATTTTAGGTTCCCTACATTTAGATTATAACCATATATTCTACTAATAGATCTATGCAAAAGCTGCGTAAAGAGGGGAATTACACATTTTTACACGATAAGCAATACAAAGAAGTATATGTTGATGGGACAGGTCTTAGAAAAGACATGGTCATGACATAAGCATAAGGGTATAATGGTCAAAGTGGTATAAGAAAATTTCAAGTGAGCTACAATAATTCCTTTTCTCATCCAATAAAATTGCTTTGCTTTGATGTAATTACAAAAATACTGCTCTGAGAGTCTAAGAGCTTGTTTGGCTTTGTGTTATCAAAGGCGCGCTTGAAGCTTGCTTAAACTTTGAAGCGAGGCTCAAAACATGTTGAGCACTTCGCGTCGCTTAGCAGGCACTTCACCGTTGTCATCAAGGCTCTAAGACATACTTTTCTTTAATTTCTTTGTCCATATATTTGGTATTCATGCTTATAGATATTAGTCTTGGACTACACATACATATTTGTAGTTTTTTTCCATTTGTACCTTTCTTCATTAAAGTCCACGCTTTATTTGCGCTTCGCGCTTAAAGCTCCAATAGGCCTTGAGTTTTTTTTGCGCTTTTCGCCTTTGATAACACACTTTGGCTTAGCTGAATTTAAGTAGCTTTACTTTTAAGCACCAAGCGGTGAAAAATACTTTTAAGTGTGGAACTAAATTTATGATTAAGCAAATACGTGTTTAGATAGAAGTGCTAAAACTGACAATAAGCAATTGATGTGTTTGGTAAGACATCACTTTTTCTGTTAAAATGACTAAAATACCCTACCCTTATTGCTAACATATATATAAGCTTAGTATTGCAATATTGTTAATTTTAAATTAATTTATGCTCAATTCACTTTAAGTTATAAATTTAAATAAAAAAATTGTTTTTTATAGATATATTTTTTTTAAATAGCTAGCAATAGGGGAAAGTGTGGAGGTCGAGGATTAAGGTGGTGGGTTGAACAGGTAGTTGTGAGTTTCTCCTAGGTTTACCAGTAGTACTAGTAATATTCTTGTTGTTGGTTGAAAGTTAATTCCTTTTAGTTTGTTATTATATCTGGTACTTAGCAACCTCGTCCATTGTTTTAGATAATTGTTACTGGAAATTGTTGCTCCTTGATTGTTATTATTTGATGCTGCTTTTTCGCCTCTTTTTCCTTATCGTATTTTGTCTCCCTCGTCTTTCTTTCTCCCCCCTCTTTAATCTTCTTTTTCCCTTTTCTTCCTTTCCACCTTATCTTGAGCCGAGGGTCTATCGGAAACAGTCTCTCTACCTCTCCAGGTAGGGGTAAGGTCTGCGTACACACTACCCTCTCCAGACCCCACTTGTGGGATTATACTGGGTATGTTATTGTATTTTTTTTAAATAACATAATAATAACAAAATGGGTCTTGCTAACCCACATTTTGGTTAACTTAAATGCCCTCTCCAGCTCATTAAATATATGGGATCCCTTCCGACTGAAGTTATCTTCTTTGTCCAAGTTCACCATATGGCCAAGGGCATCCGTTGACAAGTAGTAATGGTAATGGATCTCAAATGATCGCTAGTAAAATCTGGAACCATTAGACTACAAATACACTTATATCTGACCGATCAAAAAATTTGATCTTGAAAGAATGAAATCTATTGTCTTGGCTTTACCATTACGGGTCTAGCCTAACTTTTGAAAGCATCAACTTGTACAACCACTGAAACTTTGTCAGGACAACTATGCAGATCTCACTCTCGAGTCCAAGAGCTTGCTTTCAATCTCTAAGAAGTTCGATGACATCTTCTCTTATTATCTCTCTCTTCGGTGCATGGCAGCTTAATTGGTATTCTTTTAATTCCATGTCGGAATAATTGGTTGAATAAGAGTGAAAGAAGACTAAAAAGCAGGATTCCTCTCCTTTATATGTAGTTAACTAGATGGAAGACTGTCTTCTTCATGTTTCCTCTGTATAGGAAGTCTTTTCTTATATTAACCAGTCTCTTCTCCACTTTAGCAGGGATGGGAAACGAAGACATAATATATGTAGGAAAAGCATTTAGAACTCTATTGATTAAAACTATCAGGTCACTGAGACTTGTTAAAAAAACAGAAAGGAAAAAACGTATCCGGTTTCCCAGTGAGAACTACTCTATCTTCTAATTAGAAATCATATTTTCACATAGTTCCAGTATCCCTTGCCAGATCTCTGTTGCCTTGAACTTTTCTCCTGGGGGAAGCCCTAAGTAAGTATTTTAGGGCATCCAACATAGCAGCCTAGAGTCTCAGCTAGGTAATTCACTATCCGTAATCGCATTAACAAGGAATATTTGGCTCTTAGTTAAGTTGATGTTGACTACATATGGCATCAAACACTAGTAAGATCATCTTTAAACACATTAACTACTCTCCATCAGCATCATGTAGTATTTTTAGGTGTCAGCATCACAAAGCATTTCCAGGTCATCTACATACGTGATGCTTGGAACTGCACAGAGGCCACTCTCCCCTTGCTTGGCCTAGATGCTTTTATCCATTCAATTTGAATCTCATTTTGCTCTGGTCCTTCATACCAGTATGAAAAGAAAAAGTGATACTGGGTCTCCGTGCCTCTGACCCCTCTGTGTTGGATGCAATTATCCTTCTTGGGAGCCATTGAGAATCTGATCATAGAGATGCAGCTATGGTTCATTTGATGTATTTCTCACCACAACACGTTTAGTATATTAATCAAGCTATTGATACTTATTAAAAAAAAAATTAGTCAAGAGCTTTTGATAATAATTAGTACTAGAGTGCTCCAAATTATTGAATATAGTGATGAAACAGATCTTAATAGATCGAAATGGTTAGTGCATTCATATGTTGATGCAGCTAGTTTGAGATTCAGTTGTAATAGTAGTTGTAGTAGAACTGTAGAAGCATCGAATTGATACATTAGTAACTAAAAAAGTTGTTCGTGTGTGTTGATGAACAAGAGAAGGGAGTAGCTGGAGTTCGCCAGAAAACATTGAAAGCCAACAACTCTTAGATTTGTAAGGAAATTTAGAAGTCTTTAGATTTGTAAAGAAAATTCCTAGAGATGCTGAGCTTACAATAACGTAAGCAATTAAAGGAGAGTGGCATATCTGCAAAGCATGCTAGTCATAAGCTATATGGATGTAATGTCCCTCATTTTTGTCTTAGTTGAGCTGTGCTAGTCTGCTAGACACTGCGTAACTAAGAACTGTTCAAGTTATTCTCCAAATATCAAGTACAATATTCAATTGTTAAACACACGTTATATTTCATCTCACAAAAAGCCTTCTGATTTAGTTGGTGTTTTCTTCTACTTCATAATTATAAGCTGCTGCTACCTTAGGCGTTCTCTTTGCTTTTCATTTTTGTTTTCAGCTAATTTGAACTTATTTAAATCATGTCCAGTTGAATGCAATTTTAATTAACCTACTAGCCCAACCATTTCATGTATCTCGATTCTTAGGTGATCTAAAATGGCTACCTATCTTGCTATGATGATTCAAGACTTTTGATCACCTATGTTTCTCGATGTTTCTGCTTTGGATGGCCATTGCATTGTAATTTCTCAAAAAATGACTTATTTTTTTTGTGGCTCAATGGGATGCAACGCGAAGGGGTCGTTTGGTATGCTAACAAGTTGTACCAGGACTATGATGTGGGGATTGTAATACAAGGATTAAATAATAATGAGATTATTTAGTGAACACACTTATTTAATAGATTGGTTCACTAAATTAAAAATGGGATATACGGGGTATAATATACAATTGATAAACTTGGATAAATTTATATTTCCAATTTTAACCTTGACCTTCTTAAGGGACTTTTAGGAGAAGTGCTTTGGAGAAGGGCACTTTTGTCATTTGGTTGTTTTATCCCGGGATAGCTAATCCCGGGATTGTTATCCCACATTGAATGTGGTATGAAAACAATATCAAAATTGGGGTATAACTAATCCCGGAATTGCTTATACCGGAAACAAAAATCCAACCCACGAGATTAAATCATCCCACATTTTATCCCAAGATTATTTTTCTTTATCGCATGAACCAAACAACCCCGAAATGTTTTTAACCATGGTTCGTTATATTGCTCTAGCGTAGTGTGTGTTACTTTTGAAATGTTCTAGCCTACTTCATATGCTATCTATTCATAGGTAAACATGAAAATGTCGTTATGAATTTGTGTATCCTGATGTTCTTTTTGTTCTATTAGGCATTTCATATTATATTTTACAATAGAATCTAAAAATTGTCTCATGGAATAGCATTACAACCATATTGCCGTGCTTGGTTACGGCGTTGAGTTAGATGCTTTGTAGCGTCAAATTTCCTTGTAATCACATATCATTCTTTATGACTTAGTTATAGGCAATGAGTATCACTATGTTAACCATGTCCGACAACTTTTGGAAGTTGAAAAAAATTTGCTCACCTGCTTTATCTTTTCATCCTCATCACGTTTCAGAAGTAATATCCTTTTTCTTCTACTCCATTAGTTACCAAACAAGGTGTCTAATCAAATTTCAAGTTGTTGATGTATGCTCTTTTTTTTAAGTGTTATAATTAATTCAGGGTAGGTACTTAGTTATGTAGTTGCTATTTATGTCTTATACGTGTCAATCTATAAGTTGTAATGAGGATAAAAAGCAAAGCAACAAAGTCCATGAAATGACATCTCTGTTGGCTAATAAACATCAAAGGAGTTCTCCCTAAGAAGTGTCTTGTTAATTGGGTTGTTAAAGGATTAATTTGATGCTATTTTAACTTGGTCAAGTTTATGGATATTGCTGACTCAGGATCTTCTCTTTTATTACCAGAATTAGGACTCTCAGTGCCGCGATAAGAGACTATTGCTCAAGGAGGAAGACAGTTGTTTTGTTACAATCATGGCTTCTTATCAGCTGATGTCCTTCCATAATTTTACGCAACCTCAGTTCTTAATCATGTATGATATACACAGGATGCAACTTGTGTCTTTTTGTTCAATTTAGTAAGATATTCTCCCTCAATTAGTTTAGAAACAATTTTTGAGTAATAATGTTTGTACTTATGTTGTACTGCTCAAGCTGGCATCATTAAAGCAGTCTTACCATGATTGTATCTTTGTTTAATAGTTGGTGAAATGTGAAGTGCATGTGAGGGGGTGGGATGGTTGATGATATTTGTGTTTCCATGTCTCCTATCCTTTTGAATGCAATCTTGTCTCCATGATTATGAATACACTCTTGCATCCTGGAGTTTTCTTGCATCTTTCTCTATTTTGTTGTTTGTTAGGGGAAGAAATGTGCAAAAATTGGGCCCCTTTTTATTTATTTCATATCTTCTTTATGGTGTACCACAATGCATTGTTGTGAAATCATATGTACACATCTTATCTAGGAGGCAAAGTGAAATGAATTGGTTCTTGGTGCTTTCTTAGATGGTAGAGGTTCCATGCCCTTTTGGCAGAGTTCCAAATTATAAACAAATACTATATCTAGTAAATTTTATGGTTTCTTCCCAGTATTTCCATCACATAATTCTCTGGTAGAATGATGTCAAGTCTAGATAACAAAAATTCTGGAGGGGCTGCATAATTATTGAAAGGCTGTAGGCTGTAATTTAAACAAAGTACCATACCCATAGGCCTAGTTCAGCTTTGTATATGGAGAGGTGAAGTATTCCAAACCCATAGGTGTATATCTGCATAAAGTTGCTGAATTAAATACTTGAGAAGATTCTTAAATTTCAAAGGATCAAGGTCAAAGCTATATATTTAGTCTACTTTTGACCATGAGCTGTCTCCACTCCTAAGTCCTACCTCTTCTCTTCAATAGTTGTTTTATCCTTTTCAGCTAAAAGTGAGCTTGAGAGATTGATATGCTTAGAAATTATTTTTATAGAAGAAATCGTTTCTGCTATTTGTTTACCTTGAATTGTGGAAAATATTTTCGTGTAAAAAGAAGGAAAGAATGACTTTTATCACTTATGAACGGGAATTATTTTTATTTACAATATTCAGATTCTTACTCTTCTTCATATGACTCGTTTTAATTAAGATATAGATATGCAAAAATATCCTGGAACACTGTTTAAACACCCTATGTTATTCCTTGTACGCTTACCATGTGTCATCTACTTTTTTCAAAGTGAAAACAAACCTCTAATAATTCTTTTTTAATTCCTTTTTATTTGACAAAGAAAATGGCCTTCGTTAATTTGTAGTAAAAGATATGCTTAGCACTAATTACTTAGTAACATGTTTAGGGAAGCAGGCTGAGAAGAAAAGCAGAATGCAAAAAAGCAGCAGCCAAGTCATTGTCCGCAGAGATTGTACTGAAATGAAGACAAAACCCTCTGTCATTCAACGTTGAAATATTCCCCATGCATGGGATCCCATATATATTTATACACACCCATTGGTTTATAAATAATGAAAAGGATTGAGGTGGGGATGATGGAGAGAAGCAAATAAAGATATTCTTGAAAATTTTAAATAAAAATAACTCATAATATATGCGGTTTTATTTTTTGATTTTTCATCCAGTAATTCAGTACCTATAGTATATATTTACTACCCAAAAAATCGAGTTTCCCAAAAAAAAAAAAGAAAAAAAAAAGCTAGGGGTCAGTGGAAAATTTGGGATTTTGAAGTTGATTAGATTACTTAAGAGTAACGTCGAAGATATATATATACACCTAAATAAGGGTGGATTTTGTATGCTTTGGAGAACTCTATATTAATAATGTTACTGCGTTATTGTTGGTCTAAGTGAACCATTTTTCAACTTCTTTGCTGGTATTGTCGATAAGCTTTGCCCTACACACGTGCCTTTCTATTAAATAGCATTGATACTCACCATTATCCTTTTCTTGGACGGTGGATTATGAGGGGATTTCTAGACACTATATACATTGATTAGGTTACATTAGCTTTGCTTAAATTAATATTTCTATTATCTGGTTTTAAGATTTTTAATTTTACATTAGTAACTTCAGTCATATGAGTACGTATTTGTCTAAATTATCCTTTATCTCTTCTTTCAGCGCACTTAATTAACTACTCCACTAATATTGGAGCAGCAATAGTAGAACAATTTGAAAAAAGAGACTAGTAAATGACTTCTTGTTTTTTTTTTAAAAGTGAAACATTTTACAAATTCAGTTTATCAAAGCAAATTATGTAGGATCCGGATTAGACTACAATATATATCTAAGTGATAAGTGGAGGACGACCTAGGTAGGAGAAAGAGGGAGCAAAAATAGAGCTTGAATGTGATGTTATATACTTAGTACTATAATTTATGTGTCGTACCATTAGTTTTTATAGAAAATTGTTTTGGAGGAGCTGAAATGTACTAGAACTGGTTAGGAAAATACAATAACCATCATTCTAGCATAGCTAGTTGACCAAGATATGAAACAACGAAAACCCTAGGTTCATGCATGTCCTAGCTACTTATAGGTTAATTATGCTTATCAATAAGCGTAAAATTAGGTCTCAAATTTAAATCTTAGAGGAGGCAAAAATATTAGGTAATTTTTTCTTACGTGTGAAAGTTTTTATTGACATAATTACCTGATATTTATGTTGATGAAGTTAGCAGGTACTCTGTGAAATTAGTCGAAGTTCGAAGAAGCTGGCGGTGACACTACTATTTAAAAAAGGCGTAAAACTTAGGCGTATATGCCTGGAGTAAGGTGAATGGTATAGCTAGCGTTGGCCTCTGGTAGCAAATGCTGCACTAACAAGATAGAAAGGGAACTTAGTTGGATAAAATAAAATAAAATAAAAATAATAAAAATGCAGGATGAGGCACAAGAGAGGCATGTGATTACTGATTAAAATTACATTAGAAGATAAAAAGGGAAAACAGTTGTTTAATTTGATTAGTTGATTCCCAGCTGCAAATAATCTTAAACAATGAAAACGAATTGCTATACCACTGCTCCTGCAACAACTCCTGCAGCAACTTTTACTTTTATTGTTTTTAATTTGACATAATCTAATTAAAATTTTGACACCATAATGAGAAACATGGTAGAAAATCACCACCTAGCACCATGTGGATTACTGAGGTGTGGCAGGCAATTTATTTCAAGTAATTACACTTAAAATTATTATATATGTAACCACAAGGAAATTGGTGGAATAAAACTTGGCAGTAGTACTTAGTTACGAATATAAGATGAGATTCCTATGGATCAGCGATGCCTAGGATCACACATACAATATTAACAGCATCTTAAGCTATACAATGATTCCTCTCTTTCTCTCTCCCCAAGAGAAAATACTTAAATAATTAATCCCCTAATTTCATGTATTCTATGTATTAAGATCACTTTAATTTTTCAATATTTGAATTTTCCTTCTTTCCATTTTTTTTTTGTTGGGAGCTGAGAAGTTCAAAAGTTGTACTTCTAGCTAAGCTGCAAGTATCGAAAAGTTACCTCCAATTCTATCAAAATTTACTGCTCCTTCTACTTTTACTTTTTTATTATATTAAAAATATATTTTCACTCTTACTTATTAATTTTAGCAAATTAAGAAAAAATTAAATTCTTTTTCCTGTTTTACCCTTATCATTAGCTACTCATTCTCCAATTTATTTTCCAAGACTTCTTAAAATATTATTATTATTATGAGTATTATGGTAAAAATATGTACTTTACTTATAATTTCTTAAGGGGTGTACCGAGTCCATTTTGGACAAACAAAAGTGAACAGAGGGAGTAGGTTATAGTAACTTGTTTGGAGGAATATAAGTGAAGATACCTTAAATTGCCAATCTGCATATTCCTTGAAGTATTTATTTTTTTAAAATTAATGTCTAATTATTTGGAAAAGAAAGAATAACAATTCATATTTTCAATTTTAACAATGGAATTGCAATGTAAGAGTTCTAAATCAATGACCTTACAGGTATTCCATTTCCCTTTATTAACTTGTTTTTTTTTTGGTGCGAAAGATAATATTGCATTAAACTAGATTAACTTGTTAAAAAGCAGTGTAAATTAAAGAATCTCACATGGGTGTGCATGAAAGTTGGCACGTCCGTCTAAATTTTGGATTATTCTTTTTCTACTTATTTTACTTGATCTCCTGTCTCTTGGGTTGAACTAGGGGTTGGGTGAGTAGATTGAATTCTGTGCAGAAAAGATATGTTAAACGGATTTTCAGTGGAAAATGCAATGGAGCAGATAACGATGTAAAAAAAAAGCTGAACCTCCATATATATATATATATATATATATATATATATATATATATATATATATATATATATATATATATATATATATATATATATATGGGTTAAAAATAGGCTACTTCCGTTTCATGTTGTTGGTTAATGTGCTTTTTCTCTAACATTCTCTGTAATAAACTGCTGCTTCATTCATCACACCTTGGATTTGTAATACCAGTCCAGTATATACTATACCAACTTCTTCTAGTATTTCTTCTTTGCTGAAATTCATGTTTTCACCATCCCGATAAAAAAAAAAGTTTTTTTTGTTAAAGTAGCGAAATTTATAAGTTTTATGACACTATGTGCTGAAATTAGTAGTCACTTCGTTCACTTTTACTTGTCCACTATTCGAAAAATAGATTTTCATTTTTACTTGTCCACTTTCGCATATCAAGAGAAAAATAATTTATTTTTTCTATTTTATCCTTAGCATTAATTACTCATTCCAAATTATTTTTCAAATCCATTAAGACTATACACTAATTAATATGAGTATCATGGTAAATTATATACTTTATTTATTATTCTTAAGAGGTGTGCTAAATCAATAGTGGATAGTTAAAAGTGAACGGAGGGAGCAGTGGATATGTGTTTTCTTTTCATTTTATAGATAATTGTTATTTTTTAAACAAATGAATATATGCACTTAACCTTAATTGATTCTTTCTTAATTACTGTTGAAGATATAATTAAGTAAATAAAAGTATGTTTTATCTAATATCTTAAGCTTTTAGATAAGATGGTCTGATACTTTAACATAGTATCAGAGTAGGTAGAGGTCTTGGGTGTGTTGAAGACATAATTAAGTAAATAAAAATTGTATGAAGAGAACAAAAATGGTAGAGAATTTTACGCCTTGAAACAAACTCTTCTATCGTATTGCATTTAAATTAGGACAAAATGCAATTCGTTTACTAAATCAATTATTATGAGTAACCTCATTAGATTCGTTGAAAGAGATGAGATAATAGATGCCTGAACTTCCCAAAGGATTGACGACAAACGCAATTTTCATATTAACATTATATTATAGTGAGAAACCACATTTCTATTTGAGTTAAATAGAGAAGGAAAATAGAAAAAATTTAAAACCTATCAATTACACTACCAATCTGTAAATCATATGCAAACTACAATTTGAAGTTTTCTTGCACTTAACAAACCATGCATTACTTTAGAAGTGATTCCCATGCAAGTCAAAGATTATTCCCATGCTTCTTATTTATTTTTTCCCTTCATTTTCCTACTTGACTAAAAGAAAACAAAGCCACGGAAAATTTATTCGGGACATTATTAAAGGAAATCAGAGCCAAAAAAAAAAGAAAAAGAAAGAAAGAGATAAATTAACACTTTGAATTACAAAGAAAAATTGGTTCGAAAATTGCCAAATTCTTGGCAAAAGGAACATAAACTTAGGACATTAGACCCTACCCTTTCTACTTGTACTGCCCATTCTTTTCTCTTTTAGTCTCTTATCTTTCACTTAACTTTTTTTCATTTCTATGACAAAGCTACAAAATTCGATAAGTTAGGAATCAAGTCCTAGTAAATTAATCTAACAAAAATATAAGGAAATTCTCTAAGAATATAAAGACTCAATATCTGAAAGCAAACTTCTAAACCGCCATTAATCACTAAATTAGCTGCCGAAAATCTGGCCCAATATGTTGATGAATCAAGTAATCATCAGCACTGGATACATCAAACATCATGTTCTGAGGAAGGAATTGTTGTTGTTGATGGTGTTGTTGAGTCCGAACAATTTCCTTTTGCCTCCGAATCTCAAGAACTTTTCGATGAGAATTTGAGTGCTTAGTAAGCACAAAAGTTGGACTAGCAGCAGGTCGATATTCAGGGACAAGACGTCCAGACTTGTACCTTACACCACACGCATTGCAAAGTGTTTTTGGACCCATTGGTCCAGTTCTCCATTGTGGTGTCTTATCAGTAGCACAATGAAGACACTTCCTTCCTTCACTATTGCTAGCCATATTATTATTTGGAACATGTTGAGTATTCTCTTTCTTAATTTTCGGAATAGACGACTTCACTGTCTTCTTTCCAGAGCACGATATGATCCCTGACTCTGATGAAGATGACATGTCTTGCATTGTTGTTGTATTCATTGGCGAGTTTGGTGTATTGTTGGGAGAATTAGGTGACACGACTAGCAAGCGAGACGCCCAATTGCCCGGAGCCATGCGCGATCGCTTGCTACGTGCCTTGGCTGGAACGGACATGTCGGGATTGAAAATTGGGTTAGTTGCTGCTGATGCTCGGTTATTATTGGGATCAGGAATGAACTGGTGAGTCTCGTTATCATTTCGGGATTTCATTCCTTGAATGAACTGTATTTTCTGCATCTCGTTACTTGAAAATGATTCTTCCACAAAATTCGAAAGCCATTCCAACTCAGCCAAATCGTCATACTGTAAAAACAATACCACAACAACAATTTAATCAGTAACAAATATTTCACATTGTGGTTCGAATTATGGTCCTTTTGACACTAGCGGTCTGGTTTGGGGTACAGTCAGTAAAAATTTGA